>NC_068424.1:1376017-1643517 GCF_023373465.1 Oncorhynchus keta | reverse complement strand
AGAGACAGAGAGAGACAGAGAGAGAGAGAGAGAGAGACAGAGAGAGACAGAGACAGAGACAGAGACAGAGACAGAGATAGAGAGAGAGAGAGAGAGAGAGAGAGAGAGAGAGAGACAGAGACAGAGAGAGAGAGAGACAGAGAGAGACAGAGAGAGAGACAGAGAGAGAGAGAGAGACAGAGACAGAGAGAGAGAGACAGAGAGTGAGAGAGAGAGAGACATTTCAGAGACAGAGAGAGAGAGACAGAGAGAGACAGAGAGAGAGACAGAGAGAGAGAGAGAGAGAGACAGAGAGAGACAGAGACAGAGACAGAGACAGAGACAGAGATAGAGAGAGAGAGAGAGAGAGAGAGAGAGAGAGACAGAGAGAGAGAGAGAGAGAGACACAGAGAGAGAGACAGAGAGAGAGAGAGAGACAGAGAGAGAGAGAGAGAGAGGGAGAGAGAGAGACAGACAGACAGACAGACAGACAGACAGACAGACAGACAGACAGACAGACAGACAGACAGACAGACAGACAGACAGACAGAGAGAGATTGTGCCTGGCCAAATTAAATGTGGAGCTGATGAAGAGCGGTCCCAGGGCCTAATGAGCAGGGCCAGAGGATATGTGCAGGGACACACTAAGGAGCCGGTGGGGGATAGCAAGGGAAAATTGGTCTTTCAGCAGGATGCCGTGGAAATCTCTTAAATACTGCAGGCCATGATTCCAGAGACCAATCACTGGGTCTGTACTACACTGGGGGGTTCTCTCTCAGCAATGAGAGGATTATTCACATTTTATTTACATTTCCATGACAATATGTCTGTCTTTTTTCTGTTCACCCTGCAGACCTATGGGGGGAAACAGCTGGAATGATAGAAAAAATAAAAAAAACGACGGATATCGTAACGATTCCAGGCCATTAAAAAGGAACAACATTGCAGTCTGTTAGAATGCCAGGGTAGATCACAGTCTGTTAGAATGCCAGGGTAGATCACAGTCTGTTAGAATGCCAGGGTAGATCACAGTCTGTTAGAATGCCAGGGTAGATCACAGTCTGTTAGAATGCCAGGGTAGATCACAGTCTGTTAGAATGCCAGGGTAGATCACAGTCTGTTAGAATGCCAGGGTAGATCACAGTCTGTTAGAATGCCAGGGTAGATCCCAGTCTGTTAGAATGCCAGGGTAGATCACAGTCTGTTAGAATGCCAGGGTAGATCACAGTCTGTTAGAATGCCAGGGTAGATCACAGTCTGTTAGAATGCCAGGGTAGATCACAGTCTGTTAGAATGCCAGGGTAGATCACAGTCTGTTAGAATGCCAGGGTTGATCACAGTCTGTTAGAATGCCAGGGTAGATCACAGTCTGTTAGAATGCCAGGGTTGATCACAGTCTGTTAGAATGCCAGGGTAGATCCCAGTCTGTTAGAATGCCAGGGTAGATCACAGTCTGTTAGAATGCCAGGGTAGATCACAGTCTGTTAGAATGCCAGGGTAGATCACAGTCTGTTAGAATGCCAGGGTAGATCACAGTCTGTTAGAATGCCAGGGTAGATCACAGTCTGTTAGAATGCCAGGGTAGATCACAGTATATTAGTGTACCAGGGTAGATCACAGTCTGTTAGAATGCCAGGGTAGATCACAGTCTATTAGAATGCCAGGGTAGATAGATCACAGTATATTAGTGTACCGTGTAGATCACAGTCTATTAGAATGCCAGGGTAGATCACAGTCTATTAGAATGCCAGGGTAGATCACAGTCTGTTAGAATGCCATGGTAGATCAAATCAAATCAAATCAAATCAAATTTATTTATATAGCCCTTCGTACATCAGCTGATATCTCAAAGTGCTGTACAGAAACCCAGCCTAAAACCCCAAACAGCAAACAATGCAGGTGTAAAAAAAAGTAGATATATACTAATATACTGTGATAGGTAGATCACAGTATATTAGTGTACCAGGGTAGATCACAGTCTGTTAGAATGCCAGGGTAGATCACAGTCTGTTAGAATGCCAGGGTAGATCACAGTCTGTTAGAATGCCAGGGTAGATCACAGTATATTAGTGTACCAGGGTAGATCACAGTCTGTCAGAAGGCCAGTGTAGATCACAGTCTATTAGAATGCCAAGGTAGATCACAGTCTATTAGAATGCCAGGGTAGATCACAGTATATTAGAGTACCAGGGTAGATCACAGTATATTAGTGTACCGGGTAGATCACAGTCTGTTAGAATGCCAGGGTAGATCACAGTCTGTTGGAATGCCAGGGTAGATCACAGTCTATTAGAATGCCAGGGTAGATCACAGTATATTAGTGTACCGGGTAGATCACAGTCTGTTAGAATGCCAGGGTAGATCACAGTCTGTTGGAATGCCAGGGTAGATCACAGTCTATTAGAATGCCAGGGTAGATCAAATCAAATCAAATCAATTTTATTTATATAGCCCTTCGTACATCAGCTGATATCTCAAAGTGCTGTACAGAAACCCAGCCTAAAACCCCAAACAGCAAGCAATGCAGGTGTAGAAGCACGGTGGCTAGGAAAAACTCCCTAGAAAGGCCAAAACCTAGGAAGAAACCTAGAGAGGAACCAGGCTATGTGGGGTGGCCAGTTCTCTTCTGGCTGTGCCGGGTGGAGATTATAACAGAACATGGCCAAGATGTTCAAATGTTCATAAATGACTAGCATGGTCAAATAATAGTAAGGCCAGGTGGACTGGGGACAGCAAGGAGTCATCATGTCAGGTAGTCCTGGGGCATGGTCCTAGGGCTCAGGTCAGTTGAAACTGGAGCAGCAGCATGGCCAGGTGGACTGGGGACAGCAAGGGGTCATCATGTCAGGTAGTCCTGGGGAATGGTCCTAGGGCTCAGGTCCTCCGAGAGAGAGAAAGAAAGAAGGAGAGAATTAGAGAACCCACACTTAGATTCACACAGGACACCGAATAGGACAGGAGAAGTACTCCAGATATAACAAACTGACCCTAGCCCCCAACACAAACTACTGCAGCATAAATACTGGAGGCTGAGACAGGAGGGGTCAGGAGACACTGTGGCCCCATCCGAGGACACCCCGGACAGGGCCAAACAGGAAGGATATAACCCCACCCACTTTGCCAAAGCACAGCCCTCACACCACTAGAGGGATATCTTCAACCACCAACTTACCATCCTGAGACAAGGCTGAGTATAGCCCACAAAGATCTCCGCCACGGCACAACCCAAGGGGGGACCCAGACAGGATGACCACAACAGTGAATCAACCCACTCAGGTGACGCACCCACAGTATATTAGAATGTCAGGGTAGATCACAGTCTGTTAGAATGCCAGGGTAGATCACAGAATATTAGAATGCCAGGGTAGATCACAGTATATTAGAATGCCAGGGTAGATCACAGTATATTAGAATGCCAGGGTAGATCACAGTCTGTTAGACTGCCAGGGTAGATCACAGTCTGTTAGAATGCCAGGGTAGATCACAGTCTGTTAGAATGCCAGGGTAGATCACAGTCTATTAGAATGCCAGGATAGATCACAGTATATTAGTGCACCAGGGTAGATCACAGTCTGTTAGAATGCCAGGGTAGATCACAGTATATTAGTGTACCAGGGTAGATCACAGTATATTAGTGTACCAGGGTAGATCTCAGTCTATTAGAATGCCAGGGTAGATCTCAGTCTGTTAGAATGCCAGGGTAGATCACAGTCTGTTGGAATGCCAGGCTAGATCACAATATATTTGTGTACCAGGGTAGCTAACAGTATATTAGAATGCCAGGGTAGATCTCAGTCTGTTAGAATGCCAGGGTAGATCACAGTCTGTTGGAATGCCAGGCTAGATCACAATATATTTGTGTACCAGGGTAGCTAACAGTATATTAGAATGCCAGGGTAGATCTCAGTCTGTTAGAATGCCAGGGTAGATCACAGTATATTAGTGTACCAGGGTAGATCACAGTATATTATTGTACCAGGGTAGATCACAGTATATTAGAATGCCAGGGTAGATCACAGTCTGTTCGAATGCCAGGGTAGATCACAGTCTGTTAGAATGCCAGGGTAGATCTCAGTCTGTTAGAATGCCAGGGTAGATCTCAGTCTGTTAGAATGCCAGGGTAGATCACAGTATATTAGTGTACCAGGGTAGATCACAGTATATTAGTGTACCAGGGTAGATCACAGTATATTAGAATGCCAGGGTAGATCACAGTCTGTTCGAATGCCAGGGTAGATCACAGTATATTAGTGTACCAGGGTAGATCACAGTCTGTTCGAATGCCAGGGTAGATCACAGTCTACTAGAATGCCAGGGTAGATCACAGTCTGTTCGAATGACAGGGTAGATCACAGTCTACTAGAATGCCAGGGTAGATCTCAGTCTGTTAGAATTCCAGGCTAGATCAGCATATTAAACCCTGTACCATGTAGAACAAGGACTCATTGTGGATCACATTTTTACCGCTCGTGTTGTCAACCACCACAACCGACAAAGACCTATTTTACGACGCTGCCCAGACTATAAAGAGCTTCCTACTGGGGTATAATGGAATTAATAACATCAACTGCGCCTTTGGTGAGAACTCCCAGGAGCCATTGCAGTTTTTACTACTCTGTGGTGTGATATTAAAAAGATGGAGAAGATGATTTACTGACTGAGATTAACTGATGATGTAATTCTGTTCCGGGGTTCTGAAGTTCTACACAGAAGCAATGTTCTGCCTGTCTGTCTGTCTGTCTGTCTGTCTGTCTGTCTGTCTGTCTGTCTGTCTGTCTGTCTGTCTGTCTGTCTGTCTGTCTGTCTGTCTTTAATAGTTGATAGCAGGTTGAGTTGTGAAGTATCACATTTTGTCCTTGTCTTATAATATTGGCATCTAAGGCTGTTTTCACGCATAGTTCTGAGCTATAGTTTGAATGAGTTTGATGAGGTTATTTAGTTAGTTAATCAGGTACGATTTTTAATACCGTGTATGTTTTCAATGTGTTACATTAAATCCGTCTATATAACTAGGTTTTCCTTCCACCCATTTCATGCAGATGAATGATCTGATACATAAAAATAAAGTACTGACTTTGGAAGCAGCAAATTTGTCTGTAAAACTTCCCAAATGTCGACAAAAACAAATTGCTCTCGACAAAGTTAGATATTATTTTACCTTTATTTAACTAGGCAGGTCAGTTATGAACAAATTCTTATTTTCAATGACGGTCTAGGAACAGTGGGTTAGCTGCCTGTTCAGGGGCAGAACGACAGATTTGTACCTTGTCAGCTTGGGGATTTGAACTCACAACCTTCCAGTTACTAGTCCAACACTCTAACGACTAGGTTACCCTGCCTCCCCAGGTATTTGTTTTGTCTCTCAAAGTAGAATAGGCAACAATTGTTGCGGTGGAAACACTTTTAGGAGCACATATTCATAGAGAAAACATAATGTCGCTCTTAACTTGGAGTCACGAGATGATGGAGCCTTACTATGCCGTGGAAAAGCAGAGTTTATAGGCAGATGGAAGAAGTGACTTCATAACTTCAGAAACGATGGTGTGGAAGTGCACGTGATGAGCTTCATATACATATTTACACTCAACAGTCTTTCAAAAGGTTGCGGAACATTTGAATAATGCTGGTGACACAAAGATCGGTGCTTTATATTTATAAATAAAGGATATTTCATCCCATATGTCATCATATAACTTTACCCTGTCCACTTTCTCAGCGACCTGTCGTCCCTAGAGCATGTTGCTAAACCAGATACGACAAGTATCCCACTAGGAAAGAACTGGTTGAATGAACATTGTTTCGACATCATTTCAACCCAAAAACGTAATATAATGATTTTTAATTAATGTAGAAAACTGATAGAATTTTGAAAAAAGTCATCAATGTAAGGAAATGTAAAAAAAAAAAATAATAGTTACTGGTAGTGTTTTCAGTAGTTAATTAGCTGGTAGTGTTTTCAGTAGTTAATTACCTGGTAGTGTTTTCAGTATTTACGTGGTAGTGTTTTCAGTAGTTAATTACCTGGTAGTGTTTTCAGTAGTTAATTACCTGGTAGTGTTTTCAGTAGTTAATTAGCTGGTAGTGTTTTCAGTAGTTAATTACATGGTTGTGTTTTCAGTAGTTAATTACCTGGTCGTGTTTTCAGTAGTTAATTACCTGGTAGTGTTTTCAGTAGTTAATTACATGGTTGTGTTTTCAGTAGTTAATTACCTGGTCGTGTTTTCAGTAGTTAATTACCTGGTCGTGTTTTCAGTAGTTAATTACCTGGTAGTGTTTTCAGTAGTTAATTACCTGGTTGTGTTTTCAGTAGTTAATTACTCGGTAGTGTTTTCAGTATTTACATGGTAGTGTTTTCAGTAGTTAATTACCTTGTAGTGTTTTCAGTAGTTAATTACCTGGTAATGTTTTCAGTAGTTAATTACCTGGTAATGTTTCAGTAGTTAATTACTAGATTTTGGACTCATCAGACCAAAGAACAGATTTCCACCAGTCTAATGACCATCGTTCGTGTTTCTTGACCCAAGCAATTCTCTTCTTATTATTGGTGTCCTTTAGTAATGGTTTCTTTGAAGAAATTCGACCATGAAGGCCTGATTCACACAGTCTCCTCTGAACAGTTGATGTTGAGATGTGTCTGTTACTTGAACTCTGTGAAGCATTTATCTGGGCCGCAATTTCTGAGGCTGGTATCTCTAATGAACTTATCCTCTGCAGCAGAGGTAATCTTCTGTGTACCACCCCTATCTTGTCACAACACAATGATTGGCTCAAACGCATTAGAAGGAAAGAAATTCTAAAAAATGTAATTTTAATAAGGCACACCTTAGCCACGTCTCAGTAATAACCAACACACCTGGATTGGAGCTGTGAACCCACACTTTCAATTGATACATTTTAGGTAATAAGCTTCTAGTGTTAATTGAAATGCATTCCAGGTGACAACCTCGTGAAGCTGGTTGAGCAAATGCCAAAAAAAAAACACTTTTTTGGGATACTACATGATTCCATATGTGTTATTTCATAGTTGTGATGTCTTCACTGTTATTCTACAATGTAGAAATCTAGAAGAACCCAATAAGGAGTAGGTGTGTTCAAACGTTTGACTGGTACAGTATATACAGTGTAATATTGGGATGCAAACTCAGAATGGAATACATTTCAAGTCTATATCTGACATGGTACAGCTGTTTTCTTTTTTTAAGGTGTATACTTTGTTTCATAGTAGATTTGTTTAACCTTTAACCACAGTGGGCTAAATAAAAGGTTAAACACTCTGTGTGGCCCTGATTTAGCCCACTGTGGTTAAAGGTTAAACACTCTGTGTGACCCTGATTTAGCCCACTGTGGTAAAAGGTTAAACACTCTGTGTGGCCCTGATTTAGCCCACTGCATTTAAAGGTTAAACACTCTGTGAGGCCCTGATTTAGCCCACTGTGGTAAAAGGTTAAACACTCTGTGTGGCCCTGATTTAGCCCACTGTGGTAAAAGGTTAAACACTCTGTGTGGCCCTGATTTAGCCCACTGTGGTTAAAGGTTAAACACTCTGTGTGACCCTGATTTAGCCCACTGTGGTAAAAGGTTAAACACTCTGTGTGACCCTGATTTAGCCCACTGTGGTAAAAGGTTAAACACTCTGTGTGACCCTGATTTAGCCCACTGTGGTAAAAGGTTAAACACTCTGTGTGACCCTGATTTAGCCCACTGGGGTAAAAGGTTAAACACTCTGTGTGACCCTGATTTAGCCCACTGTGGTTAAAGGTTAAACACTCTGTGTGACCCTGATTTAGCCCACTGTGGTAAAAGGTTAAACACTCTGTGTGACCCTGATTTAGCCCACTGTGGTTAAAGGTTAAACACTCTGTGTGACCCTGATTTAGCCCACCGTGGTAAAAGGTTAAACACTCTGTGTGACCCTGATTTAGCCCACTGTGGTAAAATCTTAAATACTCTGTGTGGCCCTGATTTAGCCCACTGTGGTAAAAGGTTAAACACTCTGGGTGACCCTGATTTAGCCCACTGTGGTTAAAGGTTAAACACTCTGTGTGACCCTGATTTAGCCCACTGTGGTTAAAGGTTAAACACTCTGTGTGACCCTGATTTAGCCCACTGTGGTAAAAGGTTAAACACTCTGTGTGACCCTGATTTAGCCCACTGTGGTTAAAGGTTAAACACTCTGTGTGGCCCTGATTTAGCCCACTGTGGTAAAAGCTTAAATACTCTGTGTGGCCCTGATTTAGCCCACTGCATTGAAAGGTTATTAGCAGTAGCACCAGCTGTTGTTAAGGATCGGACCCTTTTTTTTCAAATTTCAACTAAAATTATATACCCAAATCTAACTATATGCATATCCTTGATACCATTTGAAAGGAAACACCTTGAAGTTTGTGGAAATGTGAAATTAATATATCAGAGTAAAACACATTAGATCTGGTAAAAGACAATACAAAGAAAAAAACATGCATATTTTTTTTTATACCATCATATTTGAAATGCAAGAGAAAGGCCATAATGTATTACTCCAGCTGAGGCGCAATTTAGATTTTGGCCACTAGCTGGCAGCAGTGTATATGCACAGTTTTAGACTGATCCAATGAACCATTTTATTTCTTCTCAACATTTTCTATCAAGTCTGCCCAAATGTACCTATTTGGTTAACTTCTTGCGTCGAGCCATCCCGGATCCGGGATCGTGACTACAGCCTCAAGCTCATTACCATAACACAACGTTAACTATTCATGAAATTCGCAAATGAAATGAAATCAATATGCTAGCTCTCAAGCTTAGCCTTTTGTTAACAACACTGTCATCTCATATTTTCTAAATATGCTTCTCAACCATAGCAAAAGAAGCATTTGTGTAACAGTATTGATAGCTAGTGTAGCATTTAGCGTAGCATTTAGCGTTAGCTTTCAGCAGGCAACATTTTCACAAAAACCAGAAAAGCATTCAAATAAAATAATTTACCTTTGAAGAACTTCGGATGTTTTCAATGAGGAGACTCTCAGTTAGATAGCAAATGTTCAATTTTTCCTGAAAGATTATTTGTTTAGGACAAATCGCTCCGTTTTCTGCATCACGTTTAGCTACGAAAAAAACCTGTATCCAGGATTGTATAAATCTATCCGCAAGCTCATTAGCATAACGGAACGTTAACTATTCATGAAAATCGCAAATTAAATAAATCTATTTGCTCTCAAGCTTAGCCTTTTGTTAACAACACTGTCATCTCAGATTTTCAAAAATATGCTTCTCAACCACAACAAAACAAGCATTTGTGTAACAGTATTGATAGCCTAGCATAGGATTAAGCCTGGCATTCAGCAGGCAACATTTTCACAAAAACCAGAAAAGCATTCAAATAAAATAATTTACCTTTGAAGAACTTCAGATGTTTTCAATGAGGAGACTCTCAGTTAGATAGCAAATGTTCAGTTTTTACAAAAATATAATTTGTGTTGACAAATCGCTCCGTTTTCATCATCACGTTTGGGTAAGAAAAAAAACGAAAATTAAGTCATTAAAACGCGAACTTTTTTCCAAATTAACTCCATAATATCGACAGAAACATGGCAAACCGATGTTTAGAATCAATCCTCACGGTGTTTTTCACATATCTATCAACGATAAATCCATCGTGGCAGTTGACTTTCTCTTCTGAAGAAATGGAACGGCGCATGGACCTAAAGATTACGCAATCATTTCGACACAGGACACCGGGCGGACACCTGGTAAATGTAGTCTCTTATGGTCAATCTTCCAATGATATGCCTACAAATACGTCACAATGCTGCAGACACCTTGGAGAAACGACACAAAGGGCAGGCTCATTCCTGGCACATTCACAGCCATATAAGGAGACATTGGAACACAGCGCCTTCAGAATCTGGGGCATTTCCTGTATGAAACTTCATCTTGGTTTCGCCTGTAACATTAGTTCTGGGGCACTCACAGATAATATCTTTGCAGTTTTGGAAACGTCAGAGTTCTTAATTGCCAAGGCTGTCAATTACATGCATAGTCGAGCATCTTTTCGTGACAAAATATCTTGTTTGAAACGGGAACGTTTTTTATCCAAAAATTAAAAGAGCGCCCCTTATCTCGAAGAAGTTCATTCATATATTTTCAAGTTCATAACTGTGCACTCTACTCAAACAATAGCATGGTATTCTTGCACTGTAATAGCTACTGTAAATTGTACAGTCCAGTTGCATTAACAAAAATTTAAGCTTTCTGCCCATATATCAGATATGTCTATATCCTGGTAAATGTTTTTGTTACTTACAACCTCATGCTAAACACATTAGCCTACTGTAACGTCGTTCTTCGTTTGTCGAAAGAGAGTCGGACCGAAATGCAGCGTGGTGGTTACTCATGACTTTAATAGAAAAAAGTGACACATGAAATAACGATACAAAACAACAAACGGAACGTGAAACCTAAATACGGCCTATCTGGTGAAACTACACAGAGATAGGAACAATCACCCACGAAATACACAGTGAAACCCAGGCTACCTAAATACGGTTCCCCATCAGAGACAACGAGAATCACCTGACTCTGATTGAGAACCGCCTCAGGCAGCCAAGCCTATACAACACCCCTAATCAGCCGCGATCCCAAATACTACAAACCCCAATACGAAAATACAATAACATAAACCCATGTCACACCCTGGCCTGACCAAATATATAACGAAAACACAAAATACAATGACCAAGGTGTGACACCTACGTTAGCTCAACTATCCCCTGGGCGGAACACCAATCCTGTAGAGGTTTTAACAAAGAAACACACTAGAAAGATTTGGGTAGTTTTACGTCAATGTAAACATTACAATATAAATGTTCTAATGTCAAGGTTGTAATGTCAATGTTATGATGTCAATGTTCTAACGTCAACGTTCTAATGTTAATTTTCTAATTTTAACATTATTTTGGCAACGTTCTAATCTCAAGATTCTAATGTCAACGTTCTAACATCAACATGCTAATGTCAATGTTCTAATGTCAATGTTATAATGTCAGTGTTAAGATGTCAATGTTCTTAAGTCAATGTTTTGATTTCAATGTTCTTCAATGTAAAATTGTCAGTGTTCCAATTGTCAATGTTCTTCTTTAAACATTCTAATGTCTATGTTATTATGTCTAGGTTCTTATGTCAATATTATGATGTCATTGTTCTAATGTCAACCTTGAAATGTCAACCTTCAAATGTCAACATTACAAAGCCAATGTTACAATGCCAGTGTTCTAATGTCAACGTTCTAATGCCAGTGTTCTAATGTCAACGTTCTAATGTCAATGTTCTAATGTCAACGTCCTAATGTCAATGTTCTAATGTCAACGTTCTAATGTCAACGTTCTAACGTCGTTGTTTTAATGTCAGTGCACTATCGTCAATGGTATAATGTCAATGTTCTAATATCAGTCTTCTAATGTCAATGTTCGAATATCAAGTTTCTACTGTCATTGATCTAATTTCAAGTTTCTAATGTTAAGGTTCTAATGTATAGGTTCCAATTTCAAGTTTCTAATATCAGTGTTCTAATGTCAGGGTTCTAATTTCAATGTTCTAACGTCAGTTTTGTAATGTCAGTGTTCTAAAGTCAACGTTCTAATGTCAACATTCTAATGTCCAAGTTCTAATGTCAATTTTATTTTTTTCAAGATTCTAATATAAGGTTCTAATGGGAATGTCATTGTTCTAATGTTCTAATTGTCTTGATGACTCCTTCACAGCTCCATGTATCTGTTGTCTCGATGACTCCTTCACAGCTCCATGTATCTGTTGTCTCGATGACTCCTTCACAGCTCCATGTATCTGTTGTCTTGATGAATCCTTCACAGCTCCAGCTATCTGTTGTCTTGATGAATCCTTCACAGCTCCAGCTATCTGTTGTCTTGATGACTCCTTCACAGCTCCAGCTATCTGTTGAATCCTTCACAGCTCCATGCTATCTGTTGTCTTGATGAATCCTTCACAGCTCCAGCTATCTGTTGTCTTGATGACTCCTTCACAGCTCCAGCTATCTGTTGTCTTGATGAATCCTTCACAGCTCCAGCTATCTGTTGTCTTGATGACTCCTTCACAGCTCCAGCTATCTGTTGTCTTGATGAATCCTTCACAGCTCCAGCTATCTGTTGTCTTGATGATCCTTCACAGCTCCAGCTATCTGTTGTCTTGATGAATCCTTCACAGCTCCAGCTATCTGTTGTCTTGATAAATCCTTCACAGCTCCAGCTATCTGTTGTCTTGATGAATCCTTCACAGCTCCAGCTATCTGTTGTCTTGATGAATCCTTCACAGCTCCAGCTATCTGTTGTCTTGATGAATCCTTCACAGCTCCAGCTATCTGTTGTCTTTGAATCCTTCACAGCTCCAGCTATCTGTTGTCTTGATGACTCCTTCACAGCTCCAGCTATCTGTTGTCTTGATGAATCCTTCACAGCTCCAGCTATCTGTTGTCTTGATGACTCCTTCACAGCTCCAGCTATCTGTTGTCTCGATGACTCCTTCACAGCTCCAGCTATCTGTTGTCTTGATGAATCCTTCACAGCTCCAGCTATCTGTTGTCTTGATGAATCCTTCACAGCTCCAGCTATCTGTTGTCTTGATGACTCCTTCACAGCTCCAGCTATCTGTTGTCTTGATGACTCCTTCACAGCTCCAGCTATCTGTTGTCTTGATGAATCCTTCACAGCTCCAGCTATCTGTTGTCTTGATGAATCCTTCACAGCTCCAGCTATCTGTTGTCTTGATGAATCCTTCACAGCTCCAGCTATCTGTTGTCTTGATGACTCCTTCACAGCTCCAGCTATCTGTTGTCTTGATGAATCCTTCACAGCTCCAGCTATCTGTTGTCTTGATGACTCCTTCACAGCTCCAGCTATCTGTTGTCTTGATGAATCCTTCACAGCTCCAGCTATCTGTTGTCTTGATGAATCCTTCACAGCTCCAGCTATCTGTTGTCTTGATGACTCCTTCACAGCTCCAGCTATCTGTTGTCTTGATGAATCCTTCACAGCTCCAGCTATCTGTTGTCTTGATGACTCCTTCACAGCTCCAGCTATCTGTTGTCTCGATGACTCCTTCACAGCTCCAGCTATCTGTTGTCTCGATGAATCCTTCACAGCTCCAGCTATCTGTTGTCTCGATGACTCCTTCCTGTTCTAGGTTTTTTGATAAATAAAGAAAAATGCCAAATCTTTCCTCTACCTTCAGTAATTAATTTGAAAGACGCTGCACCTCCTTAATTGGGCTCCAGGAGAGATATTGAGGATTTATCTTTAATAATAGGAGATGACTGGGGACAAAACAAGAAAGCAGCATGTTGAAATGAGGTTCTGGATCTACAATTAATCAGGAGATAGAAAATATGTGATTTAGCAGCGTAGCTCATTCAGGGATCCACTTGTCGCTTGGTCCATCCAGGTAATGCTGATTTAATCATCTCGCTGCTACATTAGCTTTCCCTCGTAACACAACAATCAAATCAAAAAGAGCCATCACACGACTGGGTGGATAATGTTTCTCCGGGTGATGTGGAATACAGCTGTTCTAATAGGACACAATTAATGACAATAAGGTAGGTAGAACGCCTGTGGTACTGTGATCGTAGAAGAACAGGCCTGTTGAGTGCATTACATAGTCACTGTTTCACGTAGATCACGTGATCTTGGGAAGGAAAACTACACAACACATGTTTGATTGAATCTTTGTGTAACACTAAATAATAATACTACTAATACATCTAAATAACAATACTACTAATACATCTAAATAATAATACTACTAATACATCTAAATAATAATACTACTAATACATCTAAATAATAATACTAAACAAGAATAGTATAATATTAGCATTATTGTTTAGTATTATTAATAATATTATTATCTAGTATTATTATTCTAATAATAATAATAATAATAATAATAATACTAAATAAATAAGACCAATAATAATAATACAAAAGAGTAATACTAATAATCATACTAAATAATAATACCACATATAATACAACTAATAATAACAGTAATAATAAATAATAATAGTACTAAATACTATACAATAATACTCAGTAACAATACTAATAAATGTACTAAATAATAATAATAATAATAATAATAATAACTGTACTAAATAATAATATGAATAATGCTAAATAACAATACTAATAATAACACTAAATAATAATAATAATAATACCACTAATAATAATAATACTGAAAAATAATACTAACTAATAATACTAATAATTGTACCACATAATAATACTAAATAATAGTACAAAACAGTAATACTAATAATTATACTAAATAATAATACCAAATATAATACTAATAATAATAATAATAATAATAGTAATAAATACTATATAAAAATACTAAGTAATAATATTACTGTACTGTACTGTACTAATTAAAAATAGTAATAATAGTAATAATGCTAAATAATAATACCAATATTAATACTAATAATTGTACTAGATAATAATAATGCTAAATGACAATACTAATAATAATACTAAATAATAATAATAATAACAAACAATAATACTAAATAATGTTACTACTAATAATACTAATAATACTGCTGATTAATAATACTACTTATGGTAGTATAAATAATAATACTCAATAATACTAAATAATATTACTAATAATTGTAACGACGTTCGTCTGTTGAAGGAGAGTCGGACCAAAATACAGCGTGGTGGTTACTCATGTTCTTTAATGAAGAATCGACGATACATGAAATAACTAATATAAATACAAAACAACAAACGGAACGTGAAAACCTAATTACAGCCTGTCTGGTGAACAACTACACAGAGACAGGAACAATCACCCACAAAATACACAGTGAAACCCAGGCTACCTAAATATGGTTCCCAATCAGAGACAACGAGAATCACCTGACTCTGATTGAGAACCGCCTCAGGCAGCAAAACCTATGCTACACCCCTACTCAGCCGCAATCCCAATGCCTACAAAACCCCAATACGAAACACAACAAAATAAACCCATGTCACACCCTGGCCTGACCAAATATATAACGAAAACACAAAATACTATGACCAAGGTGTGACAATAATACTAATATTAATTCTTAATAATACTACTAATAATACTACTAATAATAATATTAAATAAATAATACTAATAATAGTACTAAATAGTAATACTAAATAATAATAGTAATAATTGTACTAGATACTAATAATAATACTAAGTAATAATACAAAACATTCAATATGTACAAGTACTAAAAATCCCATTAAAATATTGGTACAGTGATTTCCAAAGGTTTTTGTAAAGTGACACATTTTTAGTTGTTTTGTGAATAACTATGAGGTTACAGTGCAGACATTCGGAATTCATTTTAGGGTATTTTCATCCATATTGGGTGAATCGTTTAGAAATTACAGCACTTTATGTACATAGTCCCCCACATTTCAGGGGACCGAATTTGTTTTGGAACAAATTCACTTATGTGTTTTACAGTATTAATTATTTTTGACCCATATTCATAGAATGCAATGATTAACCTCACTAGGGCACGTGGGATGCTAGAGCCCCACCTGGCCAACATCCAGTGAAATTGCAGAGCGCCAACTTCAAAAGCAGAATTACTCCATTTAAAAATGTATAAAACATACAAGTGTTATACATCGGTTTAAAGATTAACTTCTTGTTAATCCAACCATGGTGTCAGATTTGAAAAAGGCTATACGGCCATGCGATTATCTTAGAACAGTGCCAAGCAGACAAATCATTACAAACAGTTACCAGCCAAGTAGAGGAGTTACACAAGTCAGAAATAGAGATACAATTAAGCACTTACCTTTGATGATCTTCATATGTTTTGCACTCACAAGACTTCTATTTACTCAATAAATGTTTCTGATTTTTGCAATGTTATGTCGATGGAAAAAAGCTGTCCTTGAAACAGTCTTGATATGTTCGTCAAAAGAGAGATCAGGGTCCAGAGTAAATGCAGAGGTCCTTCACAGTTTTATTTGAGATGACTACAACCATTAAGATTAATTGTCAGATTCAACAGAAGATCTCTTTGTTTCTTGGGACCTAGAACAAGCATCTCTGTTTTGTCTGAGTTTAAAAGTAAAAAGTTTGCAGCCATCCACTTCCTTGTGTCTGAAACACAGGCTTCGAGCGAGGGCAATTTTGGGGCTTCACCATGTTTCATTGAAATGCACAGCTGTGTGTCATCCGCATAGCAGTGAAAGTTAACATTATATTTTCGAATGACATCCCCAAGAGGTAAAATATATAAAATATAACCTTGAGGAACACCGAAATAAACAGTTGATTTGACAGAGGACAAACCATTCACAGAGACAAACTGATATCTTTCCGACAGATAAGATCTAAACCAGGCCAGAACTTGTCCGTGTAGACCAATTTAGGTTTCCAATCTCTCCAAAAGAATGTGGTGATCGATGGTTTCAAAAGCAGCACGAAGGTCTAGGAGCATGAGGACAGATGCAGAGCCTCGGTCTGATGCCATTAAAAGGTAATTTAGCACCTTCACAAGTGCAGTCTCAGTGCTATGATGGGGTCTAAAACCAGACTGAAGTATTTCGTATACAGCCTTTTCTAAAAAAATTGAGAGGAATGGAAGATTCGATATAGGCCGATAGTTTTTTATATTTTCTGGGTCAAGGTTTGGCTTTTTCAAGAGAGGCTTTATTACTGCCACTTTTAGTGAGTTTGGTACACATCCGGTGGATAGAGAGCCGTTTATTATGTTCAACATAGGAGGGCCAAGCACAGGAAGCAGCTCTTTCAGAAGTTTAGTTGGAAAAGGCTCCAGTATGCAGCTTGAAGGTTAAGAGGCATGATTGTGTCAAGAGATATAGTACTAAAACACTTGAGTGTCTCTCTTGATCCTAGGTCCTGGCAGAGTTGTGCAGACTCACGACAACTGAGCTTTGAAGGAATAAGCAGATTTTAAAGAGGAGTCCAGAATTTGCTTTCCAATAATCATGATCTTTTCCTCAAAGAAGTTCATGAATTTATTACTGCTGAAGTGAAAGCCATCCTCACTTGGTTCAAAAAGGAATTTCGGATTGTTCTTATTTTCCTCAATGAAGTTGGAAAAATAGGATGATCGAGCAGCAGTTAGGGCTCTTCGATACTGCACGGTACTGTCTTTCCAAGCTAGTCGGAAGACTTCCAGTTAAGTGTGGCGCCATTTGCGTTCCAATTTTCTGGAAGCTTGCTTCAGAGCTCGGGTATTTTCTGTTTTCCAGGGAGCTAGTTTCTTATGAGACATGTTTTTAGTTTTTAGGGGTGCAACTGCATCTAGGGTATTGCAGGCTTGTTTTCGAATTGCTGTGCGTTTTGTTGCCAACCTATTTTGCTACCTGACAACTTTACGGGTTTCACTTTTTAATTACCGTTCATATATTTATTTTTCCTCAACTTTTTCACTCCGGACGCTTTATCTGGACACGATTCGTCAGGACCTCCAACAGCCGAAGCTAAGTAGTAACATTAACATGATGCCTTCTAATTGCAGCCGCTGTGTTCGCCTTACGGCGAGGATAGCTGTACTGCAAGCCCAGCTTCAGACGCAATCGTTAGGCAAGGGTAATTTCAGTGTAGGAAAGGATGAAACAGCGTCTGTGCCACCAGTAAGTGCAGATAGTAGTATAAATCCCCTGGCACAGTCCCCGCAGCCGGACAACTTTCTCACGGTTTCTGGAAGGAAATGCTGTAGGAACGCTCAACCGGTGTCGCTCATTCAGCAGACAGAAACTTTCAACCGGTTTTCCCCATTAAGCAGCGGGTCGGTGTCAGAGGCCGAGTCTTCTCTGGTCTCTACTACTCCCGTTACGGGGTCTGAGACGCCGAAGCTTCCCACCATTAGCTCTGACAAATTGAAAACTCTAGTCATTGGCGACTCCATTACCCGCAGTATTAGACTTAAAGCGAATCATCCAGCGATCATACACTGTTTACCCGGGGGCAGGGCTACCGACGTTAAGGCTAATCTGAAGATGGTGCTGGCTAAAGCTAAAACTGGCGAGTGTAGAGAGTATAGAGATATTGTTATCCACGTCGGCACCAACGATGTTAGGATGAAACAGTCAGAGATCACCAAGCGCAACATAGCTTCTGCGTGCATATCAGCTAGAAAGATGTGTCGGCATCGAGTAATTGTCTCTGGCCCCCTCCCAGTTAGGGGAGTGATGAGCTCTACAGCAGAGTCTCACAACTCAATCGCTGGTTGAAAACTGTTTTCTGCCCCTCCCAAAAGATAGAATTTGTAGATAATTGGCCCTCTTTCTGGGACTCACCCACAAACAGGACCAAGCCTGACCTGCTGAGGAGTGACGGACTCCATCCTAGCTGGAGGGGTGCTCTCATCTTATCTGCCAACATAGACAGGGCTCTAACTCCTCTAGCTCCACAATGAAATAGGGTGCAGGCCAGGCAGCAGGCTATTAGCCAGCCTGCCAGCATAGTGGAGTCTGCCACTAGCATAGTCAGTGTAGTCAGCTCAGCTATCACCATTGAGACCGTGTCTGTGCCTCGACCTAGGTTGGGCAAAACTAAACATGGCGGTGTTCGCCTTAGCAATCTCACTAGGATAAAGACCACCTCCATTCCTGTCATTACTGAAAGAGATCATGATACCTCACATCTCAAAATAGGGCTACTTAATGTTAGATCCCTTACTTCAAAGGCAATTATAGTCAATGAACTAATCACTTATCATAATCTTGATGTGATTGGCCTGACTGAAACATGGCTTAAGCCTGATGAATTTACTGTGTTAAATGAGGCCTCACCTCCTGGCTACACTAGTGACCATATCCCCCGTGCATCCCGCAAAGGCGGAGGTGTTGCTAACATTTACGATAGCAAATTTCAATTTAAAAAAAAAAAAAAAAAAAAAAAAAAAAAAAATGACGTTTTCGTCTTTTGAGCTTCTAGTCATGAAATCTATGCAGCCTACTCAATCACTTTTTATAGCTACTGTTTACAGGCCTCCTGGGCCATATACAGCGTTTCTCACTGAGTTCCCTGAATTCCTATCAGACCTTGTAGTCATTGCAGATAATATTCTAATCTTTGGTGACTTTAATATTCACATGGAAAAGTCCACAGACCCACTCCAAAAGGCTTTTGGAGCCATCATCGACTCAGTGGGTTTTGTCCAACATGTCTCTGGACCCACTCACTGTCACAGTCATACGCTGGACCTAGTTTTGTCCCATGGAATAAATGTTGTGGATCTTAATGTTTTCCTCATAATCCTGGACTATCGGACCACCATTTTATTACGTTTGCAATTGCAACAAATAATCTGCTCAGACCCCAACCAAGGAACATCAAAAGTCGTGCTATAAATTCACAGACAACACAAAGATTCCTTGATGCCCTTCCAGACTCCCTCTGCCTACCCAAGGACGCCAGAGGACAAAAATCCGTTAACCACCTAACTGAGGATCTCAATTTAACCTTGCGCAATACCCTAGATGCAGTTGCACCCTAAAAACTAAAAAAATGTCTCATAAGAAACTAGCTCCCTGGTACACAGAAAATACCAGAGCTCTGAAGCAAGCTTCCAGAAAATTGGAACGGAAATGGCGCCACACCAAACTGGAAGTCTTCCGACTAGCTTGGAAGGACGGTACCGTGCAGTACCGAAGAGCCCTTACTGCTGCTCGATCGTCCTATTTTTCTAACTTAATTGAGGAAAATAAGAACAATCCGAAATTCCTTTTTGATACTGTGGCAAAGCTAACTAAAAAGCAGCATTCCCCAAGAGAGGATGACTTTCACTTTAGCAGTGATAAATTCATGAACTTCTTTGAGGAAAAGATTATGATTATTAGAAAGCAAATTACGGACTCCTCTTTAAACCTGCGTATTCCTCCAAACCTCAGTTGTCCTGAGTCTGCACAACTCTGCCAGGACCTAGGATCAAGAGAGACGCTCAAGTGTTTTAGTACTATATCTCTTGACACAATGATGAAAATAATCATGGCCTCTAAACCTTCAAGCTGTATACTGGACCCTATTCCAACTAAACTACTGAAAGAGCTGCTTCCTGTGCTTGGCCCTCCTATGTTGAACATAATAAACGGCTCTCTATCCACTGGATGTGTACCAAACTCACTAAAAGTGGCAGTAATAAAGCCTCTCTTGAAAAAGCCAAACCTTGACCCAGAAAATATAAAAACTATCGGCCTATATCGAATCTTCCATTCCTCTCAAAGATTTTAGAGAAGGCTGTTGCGCAGCAACTCACTGCCTTCCTGAAGACAAACAATGTATACGAAATGCTTCAGTCTGGTTTTAGACCCCATCATAGCACTGAGACGGCACTTGTGAAGGTGGTAAATGACATTTTAATGGCATCGGACCGAGGCTCTGCATCTGTCCTCGTGCTCCTAGACCTTAGTGCTGCTTTTGATACCATCGATCACCACATTCTTTTGGAGAGATTGGAAACCCAAATTGGTCTACACGGACAAGTTCTGGCCTGGTTTAGATCTTATCTGTCGGAAAGATATCAGTTTGTCTCTGTGAATGGTTTGTCCTCTGACAAATCAACTGTACATTTCGGTGTTCCTCAAGGTTCTGTTTTAGGACCACTATTGTTTTCACTATATATTTTACCTCTTGGGGATGTTATTCGAAAACATAATGTAAACTTTCACTGCTATGCGGATGACACACAGCTGTACATTTCAATGAAACATGGTGAAGCCCCAAAATTGCCCTCGCTAGAAGCATGTGTTTCAGACATAAGGAAGTGGATGGCTGCAAACTTTCTACTATTAAACTCGGACAAAACAGAGATGCTTGTTCTAGGTCCCAAGAAACAAAGAGATCTTCTGTTGAATCTGACAATTAATCTTAATGGTTGTACAGTCGTCTCAAATAAAACTGTGAAGGACCTCGGCGTTACTCTGGACCCTGATCTCTCTTTTGAAGAACATATCAAGACCATTTCGAGGACAGCTTTTTTCCATCTACGTAACATTGCAAAAATCAGAAACTTTCTGTCCAAAAATGATGCAGAAAAATTAATCCATGCTTTTGTCACTTCTAGGTTAGACTACTGCAATGCTCTATTTTCCGGCTACCCGGATAAAGCACTAAATAAACTTCAGTTAGTGCTAAATACGGCTGCTAGAATCCTGGCTAGAACCAAAAAATTTGATCATATTACTCCAGTGCTAGCCTCTCTACACTGGCTTCCTGTCAAAGCAAGGGCTGATTTCAAGGTTTTACTGCTAACCTACAAAGCATTACATGGGCTTGCTCCTACCTACCTCTCTGATTTGGTCCTGCCGTACATACCTACACGTACGCTACGGTCACAAGACGCAGGCCTCCTAATTGTCCCTAGAATTTCTAAGCAAACAGCTGGAGGCAGGGCTTTCTCCTATAGAGCTCCATTTTTATGGAACGGTCTGCCTACCCATGTCAGAGACGCAAACTCGGTCTCAACCTTTAAGTCTTTACTGAAGACTCATCTCTTCAGTGGGTCATATGATTGAGTGTAGTCTGGCCCAGGAGTGGGAAGGTGAACGGAAAGGCTCTGGAGCAACGAACCGCCCTTGCTGTCTCTGCCTGGCCGGTTCCCCTCTTTCCACTGGGATTCTCTGCCTCTAACCCTGTTACGGGGGCTGAGTCACTGGCTTGCTGGGGCTCTCTCGTGCCGTCCCTGGGGGGGTGCGTCACCTGGGTGGGTTGATTCACTGTTGTGGTCGGCCTGTCTGGGTTGCCCCCCTTGGGTTGTACCGTGGCGGAGATCTTTGTGGGCTATACTCGGCCTTGTCTCAGGATGGTAAGTTGGTGGTTGAAGATATCCCTCTAGTGGTGTGGGGGATGTGCTCTGGCAAAGTGGGTGGGGTTATATCCTTCCTGTTTGGCCCTGTCCGGGGTGTCCTCGGATGGGGCCACAGTGTCTCCTGACCCCTCCTGTCTCAGCCTCCAGTATTTATGCTGCAGTAGTTTATGTGTCGGGGGCTAGGGTCAGTTTGTTATATCTGGAGTACTTCTCCTGTCCTATTCGGTGTCCTGTGTGAATCTAAGTGTGCGTTCTCTAATTCTCTCCTTCTCTCTTTCTTTCTCTCTCTCGGAGGACCTGAGCCCTAGGACCATGTCCCAGGACTACCTGACATGAGGACTCCTTGCTGTCCCCAGTCCACCTGGCCATGCTCCTGCTCCAGTTTCAACTGACCTGAGCCCTAGGACCGTGCCCCAGGACTACCTGACATGAAGGCTCCTTGCTGTCCCCAGTCCACCTGACTGTGCTGCTGCTCCAGTTTCAACTGTTCTGCCTTATTATTATTCGACCATGCTGGTCATTTATGAACATTTGAACATCTTGGTCATGTTCTGTTATAATCTCTACCCGGCACAGCCAGAAGAGGACTGGCCACCCCACATAGCCCGGTTCCTCTCTAGGTTTCTTCCTAGGTTTTGGCCTTTCTAGGGAGTTTTCCTAGCCACCGTGCTTTTACACCTGCATTGTTTGCTGTTTGGGGTTTTAGGCTGGGTTTCTGTACAGCACTTTGAGATATCAGCTGATGTACGAAGGGCTATATAAATAAATTTGATTTGATTTGATTTGATTTGATATTGCGCAAGGTTAAATTGAGTTCCTCAGTTAGGTGGATAACTAATATTTGTCCTCTGACGTCCTTGGGTAGACAGAGGGAATCTGGAAGGGCATCAAGGATTATTTGTGTTGTAGCACGACTTTTAATGCTCCTTGGTTGGAGTCTGAGCAGATTATTTGTTGCAATTGCAAACGTAATAAAATGGTGGTCCGATAGTCCAGGATTATGAGGAAAAACATTAAGATCCACAACATTTATTCCATGGGACAAAACTAGGTCCAGAGTATGACTGGTATATCTGGAGTACTTCTCCTGTCTTATCAGGTGTCCTGTGTGAATTTAAGTATGCTCTCTCTAATTCTCTCTTTATCTCTTTCTTTCTCACTCTCTCCCGGAGGACCTGAGCCCTAGGACCATGCATCAGGACTACCTGGCATGATGACTCCTTGCTGTCCCCAGTCCACCTGGCCGTGCTGCTGCTCCAGTTTCAACTGTTCTGCCTGCGGCTATGGAACCCTGACCTGTTCACCGGACGTGTTACCTGTCCCAGACCTGCTGTTTTCAACTCTCTAGAGACAGCAGGAGCTGTCTCTAGAGATAATGAATGATTGGATATGAAAAGCCAACTGACAATAACTCCTGAGGTGCTGACCTGTTGCACCCTCTACAACCACTGTGGTTATTATTATTCGACCATGCTGGTCATATATGAACATTTGAACATCTTGGCCATGTTCTGTTATAATCTCCACCCGGCACAGCCAGAAGAGGACTGGCCACCCCACATAGCCTGGTTCCTCTCTAGGTTTCTTCTTAGGGTTTGGCCTTTCTAGGCAGTTTTTCCTAGCCACTGTGCTTCTACACCTGCATTGCTTGCTGTTTGGGGTTGGTAATGGTAAAAATTCCATGTCTTGGGTCAGTTAGGATCACCACTTTCTTTTAAGAATGTGAAATGTCAGAATAATAGTAGAGAGTGATTTATTTCAGCTTTTATTTCTTTCATCACATTCCCAGTGGGTCAGATGTTTACATACACTCAATTACTATTTGGTAATATTGCCTTTAAATTGTATAACTTGAGTCAAACATTTCGTGTAGCCTACCACAAGCTTCCCACAATAACTTGGGTGAATTTTGGCCCATTCCTCCTGACAGAGCTGGTGTAACTGAGTCAGGTTTGTAGGCCTCCTTGCTCGCACACGCTTCTTCAGTTCTGCCCACACATTTTCTATGGGATTGAGGCCAGGGATTTGTGTTGGCCACACCAAAACCTTGACTTTGTTGTCCTTAAGCCATTTTGCCACAACTTTGGAAGTATGCTTGGGTCATTGTCCATTTGGAAGACCCATTTGCAACCAAGCTTTATCTTCCTGACTGATGTCTTGAGATGTTGCTGCAATATATCCACATAATTTTCCTCCTCATGACACCATCTATTTTGTGAAGTGCACCAGTCCCTCCTGCAGCAAAGCACCCCACAACATGATGCTGCCACCCCCGTGCTTCACGGTTGGGATGGTGTTCTTCGCCTTGCAAGCATCCTCCTTTTTACTCCAAACATAACGATGGTCATTATGGCCAAACAGTTCTATTGTTTCATCAGATTACAGGACATTTCTCCAAAAAGTACAATCTTGTCCCCATGAGCAGTTGCAAAATGTAGTCTGGCTTTTTTATTGCAGTTTGGAGCAGTGGCTTCTTCCTTGCTGAGTGGCCTTTCAGGCTATGCTGATATAGGACTCATTTTTACTGTGGATATAGATACTTTTGTACCTGTTTCCTCCAGCATCTTCACAAGGTCCTTTTCTGTTGTTCTGGGATTGATTTGCACTTTTTGCACCAATGTACGTTCCTCTCTAGGAGACAGAACGCGTCTCCTTCCTGAGCAGTATGACAGCTGCATGGTCCCATGGTGTTTGTACTTGCGTACTATTGTTTGTACAGATGAACATGGTACCTACCTTCAGGCGTTTGGAAATTGCTCCCAAGGATGAACCAGACTTGTGGATGTCTACTATTTTTTTCTGAGGTCTTGGCTGATTTCTTTTGATTTTCCCATGATGTCAAGCAAAGAGGCACTGATTTTGAAGGTAGTCCTTGAAATACATCCACAGGTACACCTCCAATTGACTCAAATAATGTCAATTAGCCTATCAGAAGCTTCTAAAGCCATGACATAATTTTCTGGAATTTTCCAAGCTGTTTAAAGACACAGTCAACTTAGTGTATGTAAACTTCTGACCCACTGGAATTGTGATTAAGTGAATTATAAGTGAAATAATCTCTGTAAACAATTGTTGGAAAAATGACTTGTGTCATGCACAAAGTAGATGTCCTAACTGACTTGCCAAAACTATAGTTTGTTAACAAGAAATGTGTGGAGTGGTTGAAAAACGAGTTTTAATGACTCCAACCTAAGTGTATGTAAACTAGTTTTAATGACTCCAACCTAAGTGTATGTAAACTAGTTTTAATGACTCCAACCTAAGTGTATGTAAACTAGTTTTAATGACTCCAACCTAAGTGTATGTAAACTAGTTTTAATGACTCCAACCTAAGTGGATGTAAACTAGTTTTAATGACTCCAACCTAAGTGGATGTAAACTTCCGACTTCAACTTTATTTTGTAGCATTAAGATTTTCATTCACTGGAACTAAGGTGATCAATCCATGAAAAACAGCCCCAGACCATTATTCCTCCACCAAACTTTACAGTTGGCACTATGCATTTGGGCAGGTAGCGTTCTCCTGGCATCCACCAAACCCAGATTCGGCCGTCGGACTGCCAGATGGTGAAGCGTGATTCATCACTCCAGAGAACGTGTTTCCACTACTCCAGAGTCCAATGGTGGTAGCATTACACCACTCCAGCTGACGCTTGGCATTGGTGATCTTAGGCTTGTGTGCAGCTAATTGGCCATGGAAACCCATTTCATGGAGCTTCTGACGAAAGATTATTGTGTTGAAGTTGCTTCCAGAAGCAGTTTGGAACTCTGTAGTGAGTGTTGCAATTGAGGACAGACGATTTTTACACGCTTCAGCACTCGGTTGTCCTGTCCTGTGAGCTTGTGCGGCCTACCACTTCACGGCTGAGACGTTGTTCGTCCTAGAAATTTGACAAACTGACTTGTTGGATAGGTGGCATCCTATGACACAGCTATAGTAAAAGTCACTGTGGTCTTCTGGAAGTCCATTCTACTGCGAATGTTTGTCTATGGAGATTGCATGACTGTGTGCTTGATTTTATACACCTGTCAGCAACAGGTGTGTCTAAAATCTTGATTTTATATGTGTATAAAGTATCTGAATCCTCTCATTTGTCCACATACTTTTGTATATATAGTTTATCTGTGACCAACAGATGCATATCTGTATTCCCAGTCATGTCAAATCCATAGATTAGGGCCTAATAAATATATTTTAATTTACTGATTTCCTTATATGATCTGTAACTCAGTAAAGTCTTTTTGAAATTGTTATGTGTTGCAATAATATATTTTTTCATTGTAGATTCAAGAGAGAGAGAGGCACGTTAGAGTTCACTCCAGACCTGACTGCCCTCGACCAGCACAAAAACATCCTGTGGCGGACTGCAATAGCATCGAATAGCCCCGTGATATGCAACTGTTCAGGGAAGTCAGGAACCAATACACGCAGTCAGTCAGGAAAGCTAAGGCCAGCTTCTTCAGGCAGAAGTTTGTATCCTGTAGCTCCAACTCCAAAAGTTCTGGGACACTGTGAAGTCTATGGAGAACAAGAGCACCTCCTCCCAGCTGCCCACTGCACTGAGGCTAGGAAACACGGTCTCCACCGATAAATCCATGATTATCGAAAACTTCAATAAGCACTTCTCAACGGCTGGCCATGCCTTCCGCCTGGCTACTCCAACCTCGGCCAACAGCTCCGCCCCCCGTAGTTCCTCACCCAAGCCTCTCCAGGTTCTCCTTTACCCAGATCCAGATAGCAGATGTTCTGAAAGAGCTGCAAAACCTGGACCCGTACAAATCAGCTGGGCTTGACAATCTGGACCCGCTATTTCTGAAACTATCTGCCGCCATTGTCGCAACCCCTATTACCAGCCTGTTCAACCTCTCTTTCATATCGTCTGAGATCCCCAAGGATTGAAAGCTGCCGCAGTCATCCCCCTCTTCAAAGGGGAGACACCCTGGACCCAAACTGCTATAGACCTATATCCATCCTGCCCTGCCTATCTAAGGTCTTCGAAAGCCAAGTCAACAAACAGGTCACTGACCATCTCGAATCCCACCGTACCTTCTCCGCTGTGCAATCTGGTTTCCGAGCCGGTCACGGGTGCACCTCAGCCACACTCAAGGTACTAAATGATATCATAACCGCCATCGATAAAAGACAGTACTGTGCAGCCGTCTTCATCGACCTCGCCAAGGCTTTCGACTCTGTCAATCACCAAATTCTTATCGGCAGACTCAACAGCCTCGGTTTTCGGATGACTGCCTTGCCTGGTTCACCAATTACTTTGCAGACAGAGTTCAGTGTGTCAAATCAGAGGGCATGCTGTCCGGTCCTCTGGCAGTCTCTATGGGGGTGCCACAGGGTTCAATTCTCGGGCCGACTCTTTTCTCTGTATATATCAATGATGTTGCTCTTGCTGCGGGCGATTCCCTGATCCACCTCTATGCAGACGACACCATTCTATATACTTTCGGCCCGTCATTGGACACTGTGCTATCCAACCTCCAAACGAGCTTCAATGCCATACAGCACTCCTTCCGTGGCCTCCAACTGCTCTTAAACGCGAGTAAAACCAAATGCATGCTTTTCAACCGATCGCTGC
Organism: Oncorhynchus keta; assembly: GCF_023373465.1. Lineage (NCBI taxonomy): Eukaryota > Metazoa > Chordata > Actinopteri > Salmoniformes > Salmonidae > Oncorhynchus > Oncorhynchus keta. Next base: position 1,616,112 of record NC_068424.1, on the reverse strand, counting down.
CTGCACCCGCATGCCCGACTAGCATCACCACCCTGGATGGTTCCAACCTTGAATATGTGGACATCTATAAGTACCTAGGTGTCTGGCTAGACTGCAAACTCTCCTTCCAGACTCACATCAAACATCTCCAATCAAAAATCAAATCCAGAGTCGGCTTTCTATTCCGCAACAAAGCCTCCTTCACTCACGCTGCCAAGCTTACCCTAGTAAAACTGACTATCCTACCGATCCTCGACTTCGGCGATGTCATCTACAAAATGGCTTCCAACACTCTACTCAGCAAACTGGATGCAGTCTACCACAGTGCCATCCGTTTTGTCACTAAAGCACCTTATACCACCCACCACTGCGACTTGTATGCTCTAGTCGGCTGGCCCTCACTACATATTCGTCGCCAGACCCACTGGCTCCAGGTCATCTACAAGTCCATGCTAGGTAAAGCTCCGCCTTATCTCAGTTCACTGGTCACGATGGCAACACCCATCCGTAGCACGCGCTCCAGCAGGTGTATCTCACTGATCATCCCTAAAGCCAACACCTCATTTGGCCGCCTTTCGTTCCAGTACTCTGCTGCCTGTGACTGGAACGAATTGCAAAAATCGCTGAAGTTGGAGACTTTTATCTCCCTCTCCAACTTCAAACATCAGCTATCCGAGCAGCTAACCGATCGCTGCAGCTGTACATAGTCTATAGGTAAATAGCTCACCCTTTTTCACCTACCTCATTCCCATACTGTTTTTATACTGTTTTTATTTATTTACTTTTCTGCTCTTTTGCACACCAATATCTCTACCTGTACATGCCCATCTGATCATTTATCACTCCAGTGTTAATCTGCAAAATTGTATTATTCGCCTACCTCCTCATGCCTTTTGCACACATTGTATATAGACTGCCCATTTTTTCTACTGTGTTATTGACTTGCTAATTGTTTACTCCATGTGTAACTCTGTGTTGTCTGTTCACACTGCTATGCTTTATCTTGGCCAGGTCGCAGTTGCAAATGAGAACTTGTTCTCAACTAGCCTACCTGGTTAAATAAAGGTGAAATAAAAAAATAAAAAAAGAGAGCTGTCGTCCAGGGATGATCAAGTAGAGTCCGACTACTGCGTCCAGGGATGATCAAGTAGAGTCCGACTACTGCGTCCAGGGATGATCAAGTAGAGTCCGACTACTGCGTCCAGGGATGATCAAGTAGAGTCCGACTACTGCGTCCAGGGATGATCAAGTAGAGTCCGACTACTGCGTCCAGGGATGATCAAGTAGAGTCCGACTACTGCGTCCAGGGATGATCAAGTAGAGTCCGACTACTGCGTCCAGGGATGATCAAGTAGAGTCCGACTACTGCGTCCAGGGATGATCAAGTAGAGTCCGACTACTGCGTCCAGGGATGATCAAGTAGAGTCCGACTACTGCGTCCAGGGATGATCAAGTAGAGTCCGACTACTGCGTCCAGGGATGATCAAGTAGAGTCCGACTACTGCGTCCAGGGATGATCAAGTAGAGTCCGACTACTGCGTCCAGGGATGATCAAGTAGAGTCCGACTACTGCGTCCAGGGATGATCAAGTAGAGTCCGACTACTGCGTCCAGGGATGATCAAGTAGAGTCCGACTACTGCGTCCAGGGATGATCAAGTAGAGTCCGACTACTGCGTCCAGGGATGATCAAGTAGAGTCCGACTACTGCGTCCAGGGATGATCAAGTAGAGTCCGACTACTGCTTCCAGGGATGATCAAGTAGTCCGACTACTGCGTCCAGGGATGATCAAGTAGAGTCCGACTACTGCGTCCAGGGATGATCAAGTAGAGTCCGACTACTGCGTCCAGGGATGATCAAGTAGAGTCCGACTACTGCGTCCAGGGATGATCAAGTAGAGTCCGACTACTGCGTCCAGGGATGATCAAGTAGAGTCCGACTACTGCGTCCAGGGATGATCAAGTAGAGTCCGACTACTGCGTCCAGGGATGATCAAGTAGAGTCCGACTACTGTCGTCCAGGGATGATCAAGTAGAGTCCGACTACTGCGTCCAGGGATGATCAAGTAGAGTCCGACTACTGCGTCCAGGGATGATCAAGTAGAGTCCGACTACTGCTTCTTTCACTCATATAATTATGGGATATTGTAAATCGTTCAGAACTATCCATTTAATTAAGTAGGCTTTCTATGCTGTCGGTCTTGACTTTTTTATGGGGGGGGTGAGTCTGTTTTTGAGGTCTTCACACACATCCTTAACCAAGAGCTGAGAGAAGAGATGAGAGCTGGAATGTTATGGGGTGTCGGCTTCCAAAAGGTGAGGGTGTATAACACAGTCTGCAATAGACTATACAGGACAGTTTACTGATAAGATATATTGTTGTTTTTAGTCTGTTCATGATAAAGTCTGAAGCTTGATCTAAACTGTAGACTTTTCCTGTCTGTTTTCCTGTCTGTTTTCCTGTCTGTTATCCTGTCTGTTTTCCTGTCTGTTTTCCTGTCTGTTTTCCTGTCTGTGATCCTGTCTGTGATCCTGTCTGTGATCCTGTCTGTTTTCCTGTCTGTGATCCTGTCTGTTTTCCTGTCTGTGATCCTGTCTGTGATCCTGTCTGTGATCCTGTCTGTTTTCCTGTCTGTGATCCTGTCTGTTTTCCTGTCTGTTATCCTGTCTGTTATCCTGTCTGTTTTCCTGTCTGTTATCCTGTCTGTTATCCTGTCTGTTATCCTGTCTGTTATCCTGTCTGTTATCCTGTCTGTTATCCTGTCTGTTTTCCTGTCTGTTATCCTGTCTGTTTTCCTGTCTGTTATCCTGTCTGTTATCCTGTCTGTTATCCTGTCTGTTATCCTGTCTGTTATCCTGTCTGTTATCCTGTCTGTTATCCTGTCTGTTATCCTGTCTGTTTTCCTGTCTGTTTTCCTGTCTGTTTTCCTGTCTGTTATCCTGTCTGTTATCCTGTCTGTGATCCTGTCTGTGATCCTGTCTGTTTTCCTGTCTGTTATCCTGTCTGTTATCCTGTCTGTTTTCCTGTCTGTTTTCCTGTTGTAGTCTTCTGCGGAAGCAAAGAGTTTAACCAGCAACAACAGTCTGTTATCCTGTCTGTGATCCTTTGAACGGAGTGTTTGTGGTTTGATAAGTCAGAGAGCTGTGGTCAGTCAGACAGACAGACAAGAGGTATGGTCACCAGGCCTTGCCCTCCGCTCCGTTGTCCATGGGCTGCAGCGGTACCCTGCTGAGGCCTTCTGAAGATTTCTGAAACCAGAGATCCTTGAAGTGTACTTCTGCCTGCTGCCTCCAGCCTGCCTAACCATTAGACTAACCCTGATTTTAGAAAGCCTGCCTAGCCCGGGAAAATCCATTCCCTTTCAGCTCAAAATGACCTCTCTAAATGTGGCCTGTTACATAAAGACATTCTGGGCATTACATGTTCAGTTGACCATTAGACTGTCTCTCTCCACTGCCTGGTCAGTTGAGAGACACACACACACACACAAACCCCCACACACACACACACACACACACACACACACACACACACACACACACACACACACACACACACACACACACACACACACACACACACACATACACACACACACACACACACACACACACACACACACACACACACACACACACACACACACACACACACACACACACACACACACACACACATACACGCAACAGCCACCAACACCACCACCAACCAATTACCAGACCAGAGTGCAGGGAGTCAGACCACCCTAGGCTTGGTACCCCTGCTCCCCTGCTCCCCTGCCTACACCTGCCATAAAAGTTCAAAGCTAAAGTCTCATCACAGGCCTTTGAAGTGTTCAGCTGGCTGACCTCTGATGCCACTACGGCCGCAACACATGTTCCTGGCCCATGTATAAACACAGCCTCTCGACCTGGACGGGCAGGCTGGACAGGGCCCGATTGTTTACCTACATGTGTGAGATGTAAGGGCCCGTGCATGGCAGCCATCCGTAGACTGACTGACTGGACGCTTCGTTCCCAGCCCCGCGGCTGGAGGCTCCCTATGGTGTGAAAGGGACAGGGGTCTGAAGCTGGTCTGGATGATGGGGGTCTGGACAATACCCTCCTTTTGATCCACCATGTGTTCAGCTCCTCTCTCCTCTCTGTGAGTCAGGCTTGGGTCCAATTCCATTTCAGTTCCGGACGACTCAGAGAGTGAAGAAAAACAACGTTCTCATTCCGAGTGTTTCATTTTTAATAGAATTGGATTTTGAATTTCAGTGTAGTTCCTGAATGGAAATTAAATGAAATGGATTTGACTGTAATCCTACTGTAAAGTTCACAATCACTACAAACACACTTGTCAGTTTCTCAGAAATGTTTCAATTCAGAAAGAAGCACACTTTTCCACAATTTGGAAGAAGTGAAAATTTGATTGAAATGTTTTCGGGATTTTGCCTAAATACACTTTATTAGACTGATAGACAGTAACACAGTGGTAATATAATACTGTATTAGACTGATAGACAGTAACACAGTGGTAATATAATACTGTATTAGACTGATAGACAGTAACACAGTGGTAATATAATACTGTATTAGACTGATAGACAGTAACACAGTGGTAATATAATACTGTATTAGACTGATAGACAGTAACACAACATGATAATACTGTATTAGACTGATAGACAGTAACACAGTGGTAATATAATACTGTATTAGACTGATAGACAGTAACACAGTGGTAATATAATACTGTATTAGACTGATAGACAGTAACACAACATGATAATACTGTATTAGACTGATAGACAGGAACACAGTGGTAATATAATACTGTATTAGACTGATAGACAGTAACACAGTGGTAATATAATACTGTATTAGACTGATAGACAGTAACACAACATGATAATACTGTATTAGACTGATAGACAGTAACACAGTGGTAATATAATACTGTATTAGACTGATAGACAGTAACACAACATGATAATACTGTATTAGACTGATAGACAGTAACACAGTGGTAATATAATACTGTATTAGACTGATAGACAGTAACACAACATGATAATACTGTATTAGACTGATAGACAGTAACACAGTGGTAATATAATACTGTATTAGACTGATAGACAGTAACACAACATGATAATACTGTATTAGACTGATAGACAGTAACACAGTGGTAATATAATACTGTATTAGACTGATAGACAGGAACACAGTGGTAATATAATACTGTATTAGACTGATAGACAGTAACACAGTGGTAATATAATACTGTATTAGACTGATAGACAGTAACACAGTGGTAATATAATACTGTATTAGACTGATAGACAGTAACACAGTGGTAATATAATACTGTATTAGACTGATAGACAGGAACACAGTGGTAATATAATACTGTATTAGACTGATAGACAGTAACACAACATGATAATACTGTATTAGACTGATAGACAGTAACACAGTGGTAATATAATACTGTATTAGACTGATAGACAGTAACACAGTGGTAATATAATACTGTATTAGACTGATAGACAGTAACACAGTGGTAATATAATACTGTATTAGACTGATAGCCAGGAACACAGTGGTAATATAATACTGTATTAGACTGATAGACAGTAACACAACATGGTAATATAATACTGTATTAGACTGATAGACAGTAACACAGTGGTAATATAATACTGTATTAGACTGATAGCCAGGAACACAGTGGTAATATAATACTGTATTAGACTAATAGACAGTAACACAGTGGTAATATAATACTGTATTAGACTGATAGACAGGAACACAGTGGTAATATAATACTGTATTAGACTGATAGACAGGAACACAGTGGTAATACAATACTGTATTAGACTGATAGACAGTAACACTACATGGTAGTAAACATGATCAGTATTTATACCACATGTACTTATCAGGGTGGTAGAAGTTAGACGCAGACAGCTGATATATGTTGCCAGCGTTGGAGGTTCCAGCTTTACTGCCTGAATGATTTTGGCTTCCCTGAATGACTTTGGCTTCCCTGAATGACTTTGGCTTCCCTGAATGACTTTGTCTTCCCTGAATGACTTTGTCTTCCCTGAATGACTTTGTCTTCCCTGAATGACTTTGAATGACTTTGGCTTCCCTGAATGACTTTGGATTCCCTGAATGACTTTGAATTACTTTGGCTTCCCTGAATGACTTTGTCTTCCCTGAATGACTTTGGCTTCCCTGAATCACTTTGAATGACTTTGGCTTCCCTGAATCACTTTAGCTTCCCTGAATGACTTTGAATGACTTTGGCTTCTCTGAATGACTTTAGCTTCCCTGAATGACTTTGAATGACTTTGGCTTCCCTGAATGATTTTGGCTTCCCTGAATGACTTTGGCTTCCCTGAATGACTTTAGCTTCCCTGAATGACTTTGGCTTCTCTGAATCACTTTAGCTTCCCTGAATGACTTTGGCTTCCCTGAATGACTTTGGCTTCCCTAAATGACTTTAGCTTCCCTGAATGACTTTGAATTACTTTGGCTTCCCTGAATGACTTTGGCTTCCCTGAATGACTTTGGCTTCCCTGAATGACTTTGGCTTCCCTAAATGACTTTAGCTTCCCTGAATGACTTTGAATGACTTTGGCTTCCCTGAATGACTTTGAATGACTTTGGCTTCCCTGAATGACTTTGGCTTCCCTGAATGACTTTGGCTTCCCTGAATGACTTTGAATGACTTTGGCTTCCCTGAATGACTTTGGCTTCCCCGAATGACTTTGGCTTCCCTAAATGACTTTAGCTTCCCTGAATGACTTTGGCTTCCCTAAATGACTTTAGCTTCCTGAATGACTTTGGCTTCCCTAAATGACTTTAGCTTCCCTGAATGACTTTGAATGACTTTGGCTTCCCTAAATGACTTTAGCTTCCCTGAATGACTTTGAATGACTTTGGCTTCCCTGAATGACTTTGGCTTCCCTGAATGACTTTGGCTTCCCTAAATGACTTTAGCTTCCTGAATGACTTTGAATGACTTTGGCTTCCCTGAATGACTTTGTCTTCCCTGAATGACTTTGGCTTCCCTAAATTACTTTAGCTTCCCTGAATGACTTTGGCTTCTCTGAATCACTTTAGCTTCCCTGAATGACTTTGGCTTCCCTGAATGACTTTGGCTTCCCTAAATGACTTTAGCTTCCCTGAATGACTTTGAATTACTTTGGCTTCCCTGAATGACTTTGGCTTCCCTGAATGACTTTGGCTTCCCTGAATGACTTTGGCTTCCCTAAATTACTTTAGCTTCCCTGAATGACTTTGAATTACTTTGGCTTCCCTGAATGACTTTGGCTTCCCTGAATTACTTTGAATTACTTTGGCTTCCCTGAATGACTTTGGCTTCCCTGAATGACTTTGGCTTCCCTGAATTACTTTGGCTTCCCTGAATTACTTTGAATGACTTTGGCTTCCCTGAATCACTTTGGCTTCCCTGAATGACTTTAGCTTCCCTGAATTACTTTGAATGACTTTGGCTTCCCTGAATCACTTTGGCTTCCCTGAATCACTTTAGCTTCCCTGAATTACTTTGAATTACTTTGGCTTCCCTGAATCACTTTAGCTTCCCTGAATGACTTTGGCTTCTCTTGGCAGAATACCGGCATGTTTTTGATTTTATTAATGCCTCCACAGACACATTGTCACATCTCATTCAAAACAGATACAGTATAGCTTTAGAGCTTTAAGAGCAGCTCTGTTCGATCCGTTAAGTGGAATGTCTGCGTTGTAGCACCACTGACGTTGAAAGGCGGTGCTACAGCGTTGGCGGAATCCCACTTCACGGTAAACACTGCTTATGTCGGCTCAATCGGAAATGAGAAACAGCTCAGATCTTATGCGGATTCAATGGAGCCCTAGGACTCTCTTGGACTTCTGCGGTCTATATATTCCCTTGTGGGTTGCCATGGCAAAATGACGGACATTCTCTAAGGCTGCCTGTGGTGAATCCCATCAATCCCAGTCAACTCAATCCCAGTCAACTCAGTCCCAGTCAACTCAATCCCAGTCAACTCAATCCCAGTCAACTCAATCCCAGTCAACTCAATCCCAGTCAACTCAATCCCAGTCAACTCAATCCCAGTCAACTCAATCCCAGTCAACTCAATCTCAGTCAACTCAATCCCAGTCAACTCAATCCCAGTCAACTCAATCCCAGTCAACTCAATCCCAGTCAACTCAATCCCAGTCAACTCAATCCCAGTCAACTCAATCCCAGTCAACTCAATCCCAGTCAACTCAATCCCAGTCAACTCAATCCCAGTCAACTCAATCCCAGTCAACTCAATCTCAGTCAACTCAATCCCAGTCAACTCAATCCCAGTCAACTCAATCCCAGTCAACTCAATCCCAGTCAACTCAATCCCAGTCAACTCAATCCCAGTCAACTCAATCCCAGTCAACTCAATCTCAGTCAACTCAATCCCAGTCAACTCAATCCCAGTCAACTCAATCCCAGTCAACTCAATCCCAGTCAACTCAATCCCAGTCAACTCAATCCAGAAAATTAACTGAAATTCACATTGTTTATTCAGCTGACTTTTATTTCACTTCTCCTGAAGTGAGGAATAATTACAAGGGAAATGACATGCAGGCATAAGACCATCCGTCCACTCTCTACATTATCTAACTAGAGCCTTTCTGTAGCTCTGTAGCTCAGTTGGTAGAGCATGGCGCTTGTAACGCCAGGGTAGTGGGTTCGATCCCCGGGACCACCCATATGTAGAATGTATGCACACATGACTGTAAGTCGCTTTGGATAAAAGCATCTGCTAAATGGCACATATTATTATTATAGAGCCAGAGTGGAGCTGTCCTCTGATAACTGAGAGGAGCATTCCATTAAAACATTTTCAAAACCTTTGAATTAAATAGCTTCTCCTTTTTAGTTTATTTAAAAGTCATTGAAGATAAATGTCATTTTTTTTTAATTGGAATTTTAGCTTTACTTCCCGAATTGATTGCTTTCAGTTGGAATGGACCCCAACGCTGTTCTGAGTGGATCTCTAGTGGCCTGGGGGCTGAAGGATACTGGTGGAAATGATGACTAGGATGAAACAGCGAGGACAGCATGGTGTCTAGTGTGGTGATCATGGAGGACTGGTCATGGTGTCTAGTGTGGTGACGGTACTGGGCCCTGCATGGTGTCTAGTGTGGTGACTGTACTGGGCCCTGCATGGTGTCTAGTGTGGTGACTGTACTGGGCCCTGCATGGTGTCTAGTGTGGTGACTGTACTGGGCCCTGCATGGTGTCTAGTGTGGTGACTGTACTGGGCCCTGCATGGTGTCTAGTGTGGTGACTGTACTGGGCCCTGCATGGTGTCTAGTGAGGTGACTGTACTGGGCCCTGCATGGTGTCTAGTGAGGTGACTGTACTGGGCCTGCATGGTGTCTAGTGTGGTGACTGTACTGGGCCCTGCATGGTGTCTAGTGAGGTGACTGTACTGGGCCCTGCATGGTGTCTAGTGTGGTGACGGTACTGGGCCCTGCATGGTGTCTAGTGAGGTGACTGTACTGGGCCCTGCATGGTGTCTAGTGTGGTGACGGTACTGGGCCCTGCATGGTGTCTAGTGAGGTGACTGTACTGGGCCCTGCATGGTGTCTAGTGAGGTGACTGTACTGGGCCCTGCATGGTGTCTAGTGTGGTGACTGTACTGGGCCCTGCATGGTGTCTAGTGAGGTGACTGTACTGGGCCCTGCATGGTGTCTAGTGTGCTGACTGTACTGGGCCCTGCATGGTGTCTAGTGAGGTGACTGTACTGGGCCCTGCATGGTGAGTGTGGTGACTGTACTGGGCCCTGCAGTGTGTGTGTACTGGGCCCTGCATGGTGTCTAGTGGTGACTGTACTGGGCCCTGCATGGTGTCTAGTGTGCTGACTGTACTGGGCCCTGCATGGTGTCTAGTGTGGTGACTGTACTGGGCCCTGCATGGTGTCTAGTGTGGTGACTGTACTGGGCCCTGCATGGTGTCTAGTGTGGTGACTGTACTGGGCCCTGCATGGTGTCTAGTGTGGTGACTGTACTGGGCCTGCATGGTGTCTAGTGTGGTGACTGTACTGGGCCCTGCATGGTGTCTAGTGTGGTGACTGTACTGGGCCCTGCATGGTGTCTAGTGTGGTGACTGTACTGGGCCTGCATGGTGTCTAGTGTGGTGACTGTACTGGGACTGCATGGTGTCTAGTGAGGTGACTGTACTGGGCCCTGCATGGTGTCTAGTGAGGTGACTGTACTGGGCCTGCATGGTGTCTAGTGAGGTGACTGTACTGGGCCCTGAATGGTGTCTAGTGAGGTGACTGTACTGGGCCCTGCATGGTGTCTAGTGAGGTGACTGTACTGTGACCTGCATGGTGTCTAGTGTGCTGACTGTACTGGGCCCTGCATGGTGTCTAGTGAGGTGACTGTACTGGGCCCTGCATGGTGTCTAGTGTGGTGACTGTACTGGGCCCTGCATGGTGTCTAGTGTGCTGACTGTACTGTGACCTGCATGGTGTCTAGTGTGGTGACTGTACTGGGCCTGCATGGTGTCTAGTGTGGTGACTGTACTGGGCCCTGCATGGTGTCTAGTGTGCTGACTGTACTGGGCCCTGCATGGTGTCTAGTGTGGTGACTGTACTGGGCCTGCATGGTGTCTAGTGTGCTGACTGTACTGGGCCTGCATGGTGTCTAGTGTGCTGACTGTACTGGGCCCTGCATGGTGTCTAGTGTGCTGACTGTACTGGGCCCTGCATGGTGTCTAGTGTGGTGACTGTACTGGGCCCTGCATGGTGTCTAGTGTGGTGACTGTACTGGGCCTGCATGGTGTCTAGTGTGGTGACTGTACTGTGACCTGCATGGTGTCTAGTGTGCTGACTGTACTGGGCCTGCATGGTGTCTAGTGTGCTGACTGTACTGTGACCTGCATGGTGTCTAGTGTGCTGACTGTACTGGGCCCTGCATGGTGTCTAGTGTGGTGATCATGGAGGACTGGTCATAGTGTTCTGAACACATCATGCATCTACACCTACAAATGTATACTGAACAAAACTATAAAAGCAACATGCAACAATTCCTATGATTTTATTCAGTTAGAGTTCATATAAGGAAATCAGTCAATTGAAATAAATGAATTAGTCCCTAATCTATGGATGTGACATGATTGGGCAGGGGCACAGCCTTGGGTGTGACAGGCCCAGCCAATCAGAATGAGTTTTTCTCCACAAAAGAGCTTCAATATTGTCTCCCAGCACAAGGTGCACCTGTGTAATGGCCATGCTGTTTAATCAGCTTCTTGATATGCCACACCTGTCAGGAGGATGGATTATCTTGGCAAAGGAGAAATGCTCAATAACAGGGAATAAACCAATTTGTGCGCTCAATTTGAGAGAAATTAGCTTTTTGTTCATTGTACATATGTCCACCATGTCCACGTTGTGTCCAGATTCCCGTTTCCTGCACTATATTCAAATGCTAATATCCAATCTACAAATGGTGGAACAGGCTAATAATAACACAACAACAACAGTAGCTAACACCTGTTGCTAATTAGCCAGCTAACTTCTGTAACAGCCATCAAGCTAACAAGCAAATCTAAAGAGCTCGCAAACAGGTTTGCATAACTCGAGCCAAAAAGTAATAATAATGTTTTTATAAATATTAACTAGCTGGCTAGCAGTTATGAGGCCAGCAAACATGTTCCTCACACGCTCGGAACATCTTTCCTCCAATGAAAGGGGGCATCTCGGTCAAAAATCACATGTTTTGAACACGGAAAGAGAGAATATATTAAAACAAAATGACAATGAATTGACCAAGTCAAAGCAAGAAGATTATGAAGTATTTCACTCTGATTGTTTTTACATTTAAATGTTCAGTGAGCAACACAGGTGTATTCTTAGCAAAGAGCAATTTCTCAGGCAAAACATTTTCTAGGACTTTCTGGGAGTGGTCTGAGTTACGGAGGGGAAAATCAGAGTACTCGTTGTAATAGGCTGCAGGTAGACGAGTGGGTTTAAGAATGTTGGGCCAATAACCAAACGTTTGTTGGGTCAAATCCCTGAGCTGACGAAATGAACTATCTGATGATGTGCCCGAGAACAAGTAAATGAACCTTTGTGTGGTGTTCATGTTTTTGTTAGTCACCCAATCTTTGTCTGATCCACCCGTAACAACATCAGGATTTTAAAATGAGACAGCCATAACAATTTACATACAAATATGTAATACTTAATACTTACATGTTGACATGGTTAATATATACAGTATGCATGGTTAATATAGACAGTATACATGGTTAATATAGACAGTATACAGTATACATGGTTAATATAGACAGTATACATGGTTAATATAGACAGTATACATGGTTAATATAGACAGTATACATGGTTAATATAGACAGTATACATGGTTAATATAGATAGTATACATGGTTAATATAGACAGTATACATGGTTAATATAGATAGTATACGTGGTTAATATAGACAGTATACATGGTTAATATAGACACTATACATGGTTAATATAGACAGTATACATGATTAATATAGACAGTATACATGGTTAATATAGACAGTATACATGGTTAATATAGACAGTATACATGGTTAATATATACAGTATACATGGTTAATATAGACAGTATACAGTATACATGATTAATATAGACAGTATACATGGTTAATATAGACAGTATACATGGTTAATATAGACAGTATACATGGTTAATATAGACAGTATACAGTATACATGGTTAATATAGACAGTATACATGATTAATATAGACAGTATACATGGTTAATATATACAGTATACATGGTTAATATAGACAGTATACATGGTTAATATATACACTATACATGATTAATATAGACAGTATAGATGTTAATATAGACAGTATACATGGTTAATATAGACAGTATACATGGTTAATAAAGACAGTATACATGGTTAATATAGACAGTATACATGGTTAATAAAGACAGTATACATGGTTAATATAGACAGTATACATGGTTAATATAGACAGTATACATGGTTAATATAGACAGTATACATGGTTAATATAGACACTATACATGGTTAATATAGACAGTATACATGGTTAATATAGACAGTATACATGGTTAATATAGACAGTATACATGGTTAATATAGACAGTATACATGGTTAATATAGACAGTATACATGGTTAATATAGACACTATACATGGTTAATATAGACAGTATACATGGTCAATATAGACAGTATACATGGTCAATATAGACAGTATACAGTATACATGGTCAATATAGACAGTATACATGGTTAATATAGACAGTATACATGGTCAATATAGACAGTATACATGGTTAATATAGACAGTATACAGTATACATGGTTAATATAGACAGTATACATGGTTAATATAGACAGTATACAGTATACATGGTTAGTATAGACAGTATACATGGTTAATATAGACAGTATACATGGTTAATATAGACAGTATACATGGTTAATATAGACAGTATACATGGTTAATATAGACAGTATACAGTATACATGGTTAGTATAGACAGTATACATGGTTAATATAGACAGTATACATGGTTAATATAGACAGTATACATGGTTAATATAGACAGTATACATGGTTAATATAGACAGTATACATGGTTAATATAGACACTATACATGGTTAATATAGACAGTATACATGGTTAATATAGACACTATACATGGTTAATATAGACACTATACATGGTTAATATAGACACTATACAGTATACATGGTTAATATAGACACTATACAGTATACATGGTTAATATAGACACTATACAGTATACATGGTTAATATAGACAGTATACATGGTTAATATAGACAGTATACATGGTTAATATAGACAGTATACAGTATACATGGTTAATATAGACACTATACATGGTTAATATAGACACTATACATGGTTAATATAGACACTATACAGTATACATGGTTAATATAGACACTATACAGTATACATGGTTAATATAGACACTATACAGTATACATGGTTAATATAGACACTATACATGGTTAATATAGACAGTATACATGGTTAATATAGACACTATACATGGTTAATATAGACAGTATACATGGTTAATATAGACAGTAAACATGGTTAATATAGACAGTAAACATGGTTAATATAGACAGTATACATGGTTAATATAGACAGTATACATGGTTAATATAGACAGTAAACATGGTTAATATAGACAGTATAGATGGTTAATATAGACAGTATACATGGTTAATATAGACACTATACGTGGTTAATATAGACACTATACATGGTTAATATAGACAGTATACATGGTTAATATAGACAGTATACATTGTTAATATAGACAGTATACACTATACATGGTTAATATAGACAGTATACACTATACATGGTTAATACAGACAGTATACAGTATACATGGTTAATATAGACAGTATACACTATACATGGTTAATACAGACAGTATACAGTATACATGGTTAATATAGACAGTATACATGGTTAATATAGACAGTATACATGGTTAATATAGACAGTATACATGGTTAATATAGACAGTATACATGGTTAATATAGACAGTATACATGGTTAATATAGACAGTATACATGGTTAATATAGACAGTATACAGTATACATGGTTAATATAGACACTATAACTGGTTAATATTTGCCATTTACCTGGTAGATCACATTTATTAACAAAAGCGCTATTCGTTTTTTTTATTTTTATAAAATGTACATTTTGTAAACAAAAATCTATTATAATCAAGACATGGTGGGAGTAAATCAAGTTTATCTTGACCAAATATAAATGAAACAGGGTTTTCATCAGTATTGATGTTTATTGCTTTGTACTGAACCAATTGGAAGGACATATTTTACATACAGTATGGTATGGAAATGATAAATGAGCCCCATTGAACACATATTAAGGCTGGAGTACACACCACATGAGGTACAGAGTTTTACTGCATGTGTGTTGCAAATGTATTTCTTCCACTTGATGCATGTGTACCGCGTCTTCCTGTCCTTCTTGACGCATCGTAACGCTTCTTCTTGTTGCTACCGGCTGCAATCTAGAATGATGAAAACACTTAGTTCGGGAATTTTACTCACATCTCACTCACATATAAAGTTTCATCAGGCCAAGGTCGGAGAGTCAGACACCTGCAACAACATCGCTCACACTTCCTTCCGGTGTTGGAGTAGTTGGTTCTGTGGGACGGGGCGGATGGGGCAACCGGCGTCCTCCTCCTGAATCCTCCTCACGATGGCTGCAGCAGCTCGGATCCTTGGGATATGTTGGATTTGAGGACTTACCAATGCCTTGCCCAACTTTGAAAGTTTCTTCAAGTGCAGTTCGAAAAACCATCCAGCAAAACCGGCTCTCATGAGGACCACCACAGGAAAGGAAGACCCAGAGTTACCTCTGCTGCAGAGGATACGTTCATTAGAGTTAACTGGCTCTTATGAGGACACGACCACAGGAAAGGAAGACCCAGAGTTACCTCTGCTGCAGAGGATACGTTCATTAGAGTTAACTGGCTCTCATGAGGACACGACCACAGGAAAGGAAGACCCAGAGTTACCTCTGCTGCAGAGGATAAGTTCATTAGAGTTAACTGCACCTCAGATTGCAGCCCAAATAAATGCTTTACAGAGTTCAAGTAACAGACAGTGAACAGTTGATCTCTGCATGTGTGGTTCCCACCGTGAAGCATGGAGGAGGAGGTGTGATGGTGTGGGGGTGCTTTGCTAGTGAGACTGACTGTGATTTATTTAGAATTTAAGGCACACTTAACCAGCATGGCTACCAAAGCATTCTGCAGCGATACGCCATCCCATCTGGTTTGGGCTTAGTGGGACTATGATTTGTTTTTCAACAGGACAACGACCCATCACACCTCCAGGCTGTGTAAGGGCTATTTAACCAAGAAGGAGAGTGATGGTGGATCACATGATCTGGCCTCCACAATCACCCAACCTCAACCCAATTGAGATGGTTTGGGATGAATTGGACCATGGAGGGAACGAAAAGAAGTCAACAAGTGCTCAGCCTATGTGGGAACTCCTTCAAGACTGTTGGCAAAGCATTCCAGTTGAAGCTGGTTGAGAGAATGCCATGAGTGTGCAAAGCTGTCATCAAGGCAAAGGGTGGCTATTTTGAAGAATCTAAAATATGTTTTGATTTGTTTAACACTTTTTTGGTTACTACATGATTCCATATGTGTTATTTCATAATGTTGATGTCTTCACTATTATTCTAGAATGTAGAAAATAGTAAAAAATAAAGAAAAACCCTGGAATGAGTAAGTGTGTCCAAACTTTTGACTGGTACTGTATGTAAAAATATATATAACACAGGATAACCACGTTTTGAACTGCACTGGGCCTTTCATCTATTTTCTGAGCAATTTATTAACAGCACATTTCTATACATGCTGCCGTGGGGTAGTGATTTTGACAGCTTTAAACTCGAATTTCCAAAAATTATGCCATGTTTTTTAATTTGCCCTTTATTTTACTAGGCCTTTCGGTTACTAGTCCAACACGCTAACCACTAGGCTACCCTGATATGTGAGTGAGAGGGACTACAAAAACCCTGGCGGTCTGGGCCCCAGGGTACGACCATTATTATGAGGGCCCCCTGGAGGTCTGGGCCCCAGGGCACTGCCATTATTATGAGGGCCCCCTGGGGTCTGGGTCCCAGGGCACGGCCATTATTATGAGGGGCCCCTGGGGTCTGGGTCCCAGGGCACGGCCATTATTATGAGGGCCCCCTGGAGGTCTTGGCCCCAGGGCACGGCCATTATTATGGGGGCCCCCTGGGGTCTGGGTCCCAGGGCACGACCATTATTATGAGGGGCCCCTGAGGGTCTGGGTCCCAGGGCACAACCATTATTATTAGGGCACCCTGGAGGTCTGGGCCCCAGGGTACAACCATTATTATGAGGGCCCACTGGAGGTCTGGGCCCCAGGGCATGGCCATTATTATGAGGGCCCCCTGGAGGTCTGGGCACCAGGGCACGGCCATTATTACTTAGACGTTTAGATAGCTGGCTGGACTAACTCGACAATTTTACCAATCTACAAAAGTTTAAACTGACATTAGCGAAACTTGGTTATGCATTTCGAAATTGCAAGTTGTGTTTTCTACTATTCTAACCCTCAACAGTAAATTGAGACCCCGACTGGTTAAATAATGTAGCTGAGGTCCGGACATCGGTGTCCTTATACGTAACTTATGCGTGTACACGTGTATTTTTCGTATGTGTTTATAAATGTAATTTCAATGCTGAACCTTCCTAGAGCTACTAAGCCAGTTCTCAATAGGGCTTTTTTTTCTTATTCTTTTTTTACTACAGCAACCAAACTTCCGTTCCCTTTCTAAATCTGCTGGCCATAGTCAGAGTCGCATTCTTTCACTGTTTCCCATCCCGATCATTCCTTTCATTGGGTGGAACCCGGTGGGGCTTCACGGGTCTTTGTGCCCGCCAGACGTGGCTGGCTGTATCCACTACCCACAACTCACTCCTTTCACTGGGAGGAAATAAGAGGGCCTATGGGGCTGGAATGAGAGTGTTACCCACGCAAGCAGAACATCCCTCTCTTGTTGTGCAGTGGGCTGGCGATGGGGCAGCCGAGAGGACGCGGTCAGTCTATTCCAATAGAATAGAGGGTTGGGCAGCTGCCTCGAGCCCGACAAAAGGACTAGTCTTCTGTTCGCTAGCTCCTGTTTACTTAGCGTTGTTTCTAGGAGCCATACAGAACCTATGTCTTGTGCACATGCGTGTTAATCTAGCTGAAAGGGAGAGAGATGGAAATGCACTCGGCAGTCAATGGAGTCAATTGAACCATCAACAGCTTTTAATGTATTTAAGAGGTTTATTAGGTAAACTAAATAGGTTATAGTTGACACTTGAATAATAATTACAGTTAGTATTGATCGGGATAATGGTAGAGAGATCGGGATAATGGTTCGTTTTCAGATGTGATATATATATTCTTATTAACTTACAATTACTTGTATTAAATTAATAAAACATGACTCTTGCAAGAGTGCACAGATATAAGCCTATTGGCATTGACAGTGACTGGACACATTTTTCTATGAAACAGCATAATTGCTTGCAATATGCTATAACGCACAGAAATGTTGATATTGTGTTATCCCTCCTATGAGGTGCCGTGGAAGTTCGCTCGGTTCTTCGGCATCATGCATCGGTGTAGCCTTTCTAAGAGGTTAGGTGGAGATGGGACTGAGGATGACGGACTGGGGAAAGTGCCAAGTCTTACCAAGTGCTTTAAAAAAAAGTCATCCTCGTCTATCTTTGATTCACAGACGCGTAGAGCTATACGCTCCCAAGAGCTTGCCTTTGATCCCTTTCATTTCCCGTTGTCTTTCTACCGGAGATCTGTTCAGCACGAAAATGCTTTAGTCTTCCATAGAAACGCGTCCTTTCCGTCGGGATATTGATGTTTTCGTCGTGGCAGGGGGTTATGATATGGTGAATCAGAGTTGAAAAGCCTAGGGACAATGGGAGTATTCATGGTTGTTTTGCGGGTCTTTTGTTTGGTTTTTTTTGTCTTGTTGTTCAAACCTCCTCATTTCTCAAATGAATACAAATATTGTTTATTCTGTTAATATGGCGCTGGCTCCATCACTTTAGTTGCTTTCAACGATTCAACTCTTTGTAGCAGCAGCAGGTTGTTTCACCGCCAGAAGCTCTGTAGAGCGTAAACCACAAACAGTGTTGGTTTGAAAGAGAGGCCGATCTCTCTCTCTCTCTCTCTCTCACACACACATTCTGGAGCCTGACCATCATCTCAGCCTCCAACACACAGAAAAAAAGCATTTTGAAGGCCAGTGCACAAATAGAAAAGAGAGAGAGAGAGAGAGAGAGAGAGAGAGAGAGAGAGAGAGAGAAAACAGAGAGAAAGACAGAGAGAGAGAAAACAGGGAAAGACAGAGAGAGAGAGAAAGACAGAGAGAGAGAAAACAGAGGGAAAGACAGAGAGAGAGAGAGAAAGACAGAGAGAGACAAAGAGAGAGAGAGAGAAATTACAGAGAGACAGACAGAGAGAGAGAGAGAAAGACAGAGAGAGAGACAAAGAGAGAGAGAGAGAAATTACAGAGAGACAGACAGAGAGAGAGCACTTGGCTACTACTAAAGCTGTGGTCCATTCCTATGCTCAGATTATTAATTCGCCACACAGCCCTGCCCTGACCCGTTGTCAGACCGGTTCTCAGCCTCCCTACAACTGACATGTCTGGTACACCACGCTTTGTCTCCGCATTGTCATCTTGTCATCTCAACAATGTACATGTCCGGGACACCAATTTTAGAACTCTTTGATGAACAGACTGAAAAGAACAACGTTAAAGGGGGGAAAAACGCCTTTTGTGTCGGAGCTTTTAGATTTGTTTTCAATCATATTTATCAATGTGGAGAGCAAGATAATTGATGATTAATAATGTCCGTCTGGGAAAAGGGGAGAACTATCACCCGGATGCCCTTTTCACACGTTCTATGTTTGTATAAAACTTTTGACTGTCATGTGAGCAAGAAGACATAAAGGTAGCTGCCAAAATAAAGGAATCACCAACATGAAGCGTCTTAATATTAATAGGGCGTTGGGCCACCAAGAACCAGAACAGCTTCAATGCACCTCGGCTTACTGTACATTCTACACGTGTCTGGAACTCTATTGGGGGGGTGCGACACCATTGTTCCATGAGAAATCATTTGGTGTTTTGTTAATTGTGGTAGAAAACGTTGTCACGTGCGCCACTCCAGAATCTCCCAAAATTGTTCAGTTGGGTTGAGATTTTGTGACTGAGACAGCAATGGTATATGGTTTACATCGTTTTCGTTCTCCTCAAACCATTCAGTGACCATTCGTTCACTGTGGATGGGAACAGTGTCATCCTGGAAGAGACTACTCCGATCAGGAGAGAAAGGATTCATCACAGATTGAAGGGGATCAATCACACCGGTTGTACATTTATTGGCGTTTATCTTGCCCTCTATTGCCGGGATCATCAACTAGATTCAGCCGTGTGACGATTGTTTCTTTTGCGGATGATCGGGGGCCGGAACATAATTCTAATGTGTAGACTGCAAAATACCCACAAGTGAATGCATCAATTTGCGTGGGAATACTTGGTAAAATATTTTTCAAGATTAAAATCACTTACAGATGATTCCCTGGTGTTTTACATTCTTTTGTGTACAATAGAAACACATGTGTGTATATATATATATATATATATATATATATATATATATATATATATATATATATATATATATATATATATATATATATATATACACACACATACATTGAAAAAAATCTAACTTGGGGGGCAAAATAAAACCACCAGCCTGTTGGGGAACCCTTCTCTACGGGGTTTAGTGGAGCTGAACCATGCCAGGAAAATGCACCCCACACCACAACAGATCCGCCAGAACCCTCATCTTCTCAAGTGTTTCCTTTATTTTGGCAGTTACCTGTAGATCTGACTCCTGTACAAGACAAGCATCATACCCATACCCCTAATGAAGACAATTCATATACACCCCTTATCTTGCCGCGATTCTTAAATTGCACCTAATGGCATTATATCCGCGACTGCCAAATTGATAGGAAATCCCTGGCATTCCTTCGTTCCTGAAATCCCTGACATTCCTTCGTTCCTGAAATCCCTGACATTCCTTCGTTCCTGAAATCCCTGACATTCCTTCGTTCCTGAAATCCCTGACATTCCTTCGTTCCTGAAATCCCTGACATTCCTTCGTTCCTGAAATCCCTTACGTTCCTTCGTTCCTGAAATCCCTGACATTCCTTCGTTCCTGAAATCCCTTACGTTCCTTCGTTCCTGAAATCCCTGACATTCCTTCGTTCCCTCCTGACCTGGTGGAAACAGTGTATGGCGATCTGACCCTAACGTTAATTCTGAGATCCAGTCTGGTGTCAACTTTCATGGCACTCTGTTTGAATTACTGGCGCAATCATCAGGTTTCTCTCCTTCTCCCCTCTCCTTCTCCTCTCTCCTTCTCCTCTCTCCTTCTCCTCTGTCCTTCTCCTCTCTCCTTCTCCTCTCTCCTTCTCCTCTCTCCTTCTCCCCTCTCCTTCTCCTCTCTCCTTCTCCTCTCTCCTTCTCCTCTCTCCTTCTCCCCTCTCCTTCTCCTCTCTCCTTCTCCTCTCTCCTTCTCCTCTCTCCTTCTCCCCTCTCCTTCTCCTCTCTCCTTCTCCTCTCTCCTTCTCCTCTCTCCTTCTATACCTCTTATCTTTCTCGCCTCTACCTCGCACTTCCTCTCGTGTATACAGTGTGCAGTGAATGCTAACAGCGAAGTCTTTCCAGGTCTCTGTTTTATCACAAAAATAACCTACAATTGTTGTGATTATTATTATTCTCGTTTTCTGTATGATTTGTACAGTATTTGTTATATGTAAATGAGTGAGATATATTGTGGTTCCATGACACGCTTTTGTTATTGGTGCAATTCCTTGGCCTTTGGGTTGTGTTTGCTTTCTATATATCTTTTAGTCTCATTCTTTGCGGTAGTACATTATTGTGGTTTTGTGCTTAGGACATATTTCAGACATCATTCCAGTTTGCTATTTTACGCCAAGTGCATTGTTGCAAACAGTCGGGTGCACAGATCAATGAGTTGCAATATATATAATATAATATAATCCTACAATACCTCTGTCTCCTTAATGGTTATTTTCCTACAAAATCAAACGTTGGAAATGCTACATCCGTTCAGTTGTATACAATTTACATTGACTTTTGACTGGTTGAGTTTCGATTATAAATGATTAACCATATGACTATATTGACTATAATAATGTTTAGATTTCGTAAATCTGTGACAACTTTAGTCAGAGGCTACGCAGTAATTATACATTTATTCTCAACACATATTATTAACAAATCAGCTATTTCTTAAACCTCTCGTCCATTTGTTGTTGTACGTTCTAATATGTATTCCACGCTGTGACGAGCTACCAAACATGTAGAAACACCTGAGAGTTTATTGAGATCCTCAGCCCTACGAACATCCATCTGGTGAACAGGACGTGTCACGCCAGCTCATGCCTCATATAAAGGACTGATTGTGCTGTAGACTAACATCGGACACAACATAAAGACAGAGGTCAAGTCCTCTCTCGCTTCATTGTGCGTTGATTCACCTACAAGTCGACAGGGCAGCACTATGGTATGCCTTCTACCAGTTTCAACAATTGTAGTTGAGGGATGTTAATGCAAGCGTCATTTCAAACCCTTGTTTTTATTATTTCAAACCCCCTCTCTTCTCTCCACAGTAGTCTGTGTATTTCTATCAAGCGATTCGGAGACTTATTCCCCCATGACGAACGTGGAAAAGTGCTTACAAACGCAATAATGTCGCCATAGTGCTTTACTTCCCGTGGAATCTCCTACAGCAGAATGTGCAGCTCGACAGACACATCGACATTAGCCTGTTTTATAGCTCTGCAGCGGTAATATGGGTTAGCGCTGCAAGACTCTTCCCTAGATACCCATAGCATACTTAATGAAACTTCAAACGCCGACTAAAATCCACAACAACGCTTTGATAATAGATCGCTATCAATTAATGCGCGTGAGATTCTTATAGCGTGTATATATATATTTATATATATATATAAATGTATATGATCATGTATTTTTTTAATTCCTACATGAAGTTCAATTATTAGTAGAACAGAGAGCAAGCAACGGATTAGAGGAGGAACAATTCGTGTTAATTGCGCTGCAGGTATAACGAGCAGGTTTAACCTGACTTCCCCCTCCCCTCTCTTCTCTCTGTTGAATTGCTGTGGTTTAATGAGTGGCAGGTAGACCTGCTTCCTGCTTTCACACGTGCAAAAAAAAATAGGCCTCTCCCTGCTGGCAGTCCAGGACCCTGGCTGGGCACGGGAAACAATTGATTTTAAGCATATAGTTAATTATGCTTAGAAATTAGCCAGCCTCGCCCTTTCAGAGGGACATGGAGCTTTATCTCCGCGTGATTTCCTGCCAGCTTCCACGCTCTCTCACACAGTACACAACCTTACAGACATCCATGGGCTCATTCACAAGTGTAATATAGGCTTTGTAAGGACACACAAAAAAAAGCCAAATATGACGTACCTCGTCACCATCCTTTGATGTTAACTGACATATTGCAGTATTGCTAATCTTTAGTACACCACATCATCTACGTCTTTAAATATATGTGTTAACCAGCGTTAACTCTGACTCTGAACAAATAAGTAGGGCTCATCTCAGTGTTCCTCCATTCCTTGGACACACACACACGCACGCACATACACACAGACACAGACACGCACACACACACACACACACACGCATGCACGCACACACACACACACACAGACACACACACACAGACACAGACACACACACACACACACACACACACAGACACACACACACACACAGACACACATACACACACACACACAGACACACGCACATACACACACACACACAGACACACACACACACACACACACACACACACACACACACACACACACACACACACACACACGCACGCACACACACACACGCACACACACACACACACACACACACACACACACACACACACACACACACACACGCACGCACGCACACACGCACACGCACACACACAGACACACACACAGACACACACACACAGTATTATGAATATAGCCTAGGCCTAAAGAACGTTACGGTGGTCGATTTATTATTGAAGCATTTCTTCATACTGAGAAACAAAATGTTCTAGAACGTTTTCTACTGATGAATGAACTCTCGGATTGGCCAAAATCTTTCTCCATGACGACAGGCGAATTCATAGAAGGTGCGTCTCGTGTTTCACATGTCCTTATCAATACAACGTTGATGCGGTAGATACAACACGTCCTGAAGATACATAAAGACTGGGAAATCTGTCCGGCCTTTGTCCATCATGTTAAAGCATATTCACTAGGCCTAACTATCATTATATTACCGATCAATCCGTCCTTCCCTCCATTCTCGTCCAGTGCAGCTACATAACAAGACTAATTTAGTAAATAAATGATGACTAACAAATTATGTTGTTTATTTATTACTTAGGTTATTTTATATTATATTGTTAGTATGATATTATTGTTATTGTAATTATTAAATTGTTATGTTTTTGTTTGATTGATATAAATGTAGTTATTAGTGTTTTTGTCATAATCATTATTTCAATAATATTATGAATGTGTTTGTTTGTCTTATGTGTTGTTTGCAATGAATCCCCGTAGATTTGAAACCAGGACGGGATAGTTTTCTTTAAAGCCCTTTACAATGACCCACAGTGACCTGCCTGAAAGAGATACACGTAAGGCAATGTGTGGTTCATGCCCCATATACGACGGGTAACACGCTTGATTATAGCACCATATGTTACATTTATGGATTGCTATGTTACAATACTGTCAAATCATGAATGATTGACTAAGTAATAAACGAGCTATTTGATCTGATTATGGGGTAGGACAACATATGGCGACCTTGAGGAGAATATGAAAACCTATTTGGGAATTTGGGAATTGCTCTGCAAAATAAACAGGGTTTTCTGGGGATCGATTGTTGCAATGGGATCTATGCTACTGCAAATGGTTAGCAGGTGGCTGTTGACGTTTAAGTCAAGGCCTCACCTCCAGCAATCCACAGTGACAACAAGACAACCCACCTAGCACAGACCCACAATCCACCAAATGGATATTGTATTATGCAAGATCAAATTCGTATTTTCTACGATGGCCTAGGAACAAGGGCAATGCGACAGATTTTTACCTTTTCAGCTCGGGGATTCGATCTTTCAACCTTCTGTTTACTAGTCCAACGCTCTAACCAGTAGGCTTCCTGCCACTCCTGATATAGAGAGCCAGAATGATTATTTTGTGGAACGGAATCTGTAAAAACAAAGTTGATTATTGCAATAGCATGCTTATTAGCCTGGCTTTACTTGTCAACGAATTATGGAATGATTAGCATTTGCATTGAATGGTACAGTTCATTCAAAGGGTTACTGAACAAAAAATGTCCACTCGGTCCATAGCGGCATAAAGCCTGTGTCCTGTATTGGCTACGTCATAAGGCCTTCACTGACACACACGTTCAAAAGAATTCCGCGGTTTGCATAAAATGCTTCGGGTCATTAATTATGTCTTGTAGTCGTCCTCTCTCCACCAGGTGATAACGTCATCCTCCTGACAGACAGACAGACAGCGGTGGGCTGACACACACAGCATATAATAATGGTTAATCGGGCGTGTTATATCAAACTGAACTGTATAAAACTTAACAATATACGTGTCAGAAAGCAGGAACAACGCCTTCATTATCATGTTCTCCAAGGACGAGCGAACATTTCATTCATTTGTAAGTTATGAATGTTTGATAAATATTAGAGAGTATGTAAATATGAGAGAGGCGTAATGTCTTTTCTGCGGGAGACAGAAGAAATGACCCACAGTCTTTGGATGCTGCTAGGGTGATCACATGCATTATATTTCTGCTCAAACTGTGCTTCCAATACGAGCAACATCCTTCCACAACTGACGTGTGAAACAGTGCAGATAAACCAATGGCGTAAAACAAAATATTGGCAACATTTGCATCTTTCATATTTTACATGTTTTGTTGCATGATGACAAACTGCGTTCATTTGTTGAGTTTACAAACTCGCTGATACATTACGGCGGGCTAAACAAATGGGAAGATCACATTGAAGATAGGTCCATTTCTGATTTCTGATCTCTCATCTTTTAAAAAATTAGAAGATTTTAAGATTCTGAAAATGTTTCATCATTCATGTATCATGGAATTGATCTTTATTTCGTTTTATAAAAATATAGTAGACCAAACTTCGGTCAAATTGGTCTATTTAATCTAATCGTATGTTAACAGTTCTTTTCTTCTCCTTTCTTTTGAGGTGAGAGACATATGCAGCGGTGTTGATAATAACATGTAACCAATATAACAAGTAATTATCATTATACAGTATTAATCATTGTTATTATTATTATCATCTGTATTATTTAATTATTATTGTTATCATTATTGTTATTATTGTTATTATTACTGTTATTTCTGTTCATAACAGCTTCCTCACCATTAACTCATACTCGAACTCTAACCCTGGTTCTGTCTCTAACCCTGGTTCTGTCTCTAACCCTGGTTCTGTCTCTAACCCTGGTTCTGTCTTTGTCTCTAACCCTGGTTCTGTCTCTAACCCTGGTTCTGTCTTTGTCTCAAACCCTGGTTCTGTCTCTAACTCTAACCCTGGTTCTGTCTCTAACCCTGGTTCTGTCTCTAACCCTGGTTCTGTCTCTAACCCTGGCTCTGTCTCTAACCCTGGTTCTGTCTCTAACCCTGGTTCTGTCTCTAACCCTGGTTCTGTCTCTAACCCTGGTTCTGTCTTTGTCTCGAACCCTGGTTCTGTCTTTGTCTCTAACCCTGGTTCTGTCTCTAACCCTGGTTCTGTCTCTAACCCTGGTTCTGTCTTTGTCTCTAACCCTGGTTCTGTCTCTAACCCTGGTTCTGTCTCTAACCCTGGTTCTGTCTTTGTCTCTAACTCTGGTTCTGTCTCTAACCCTGGTTCTGTCTCTAACCCTGGTTCTGTCTTTGTCTCTAACCCTGGTTCTGTCTCTAACCCTGGTTCTGTCTCTAACCCTGGTTCTGTCTTTGTCTCTAACCCTGGTTCTGTCTCTAACCCTGGTTCTGTCTCTAACCCTGGTTCTGTCTTTGTCTCTAACCCTGGTTCTGTCTGTAAAACAAACCCTGGTTCTGTCTCTAACTCTAACCCTGGGTCTGTCTCTAACCATGGTTCTGTCTCTAACCCTGGTTCTGTCTTTGTCTCTAACCCTGGTTCTGTCTCTAAAACGAACCCTGGTTCTGTCTCTAACTCTAACCATGGGTCTGTCTCTAACTCTAACCCTGGTTCTGTCTCTGACCCTGGTTCTGTCTCTAACTTTAACCCTGGTTCTGTCTCTAACCCTGGTTCTGCCTCTGTCTCTAAACCTGGTTCTGTCTCTGTCTCTGACTCTGGTTCTGTGTCTGACTCTGGTTCTGTCCCTGTCTCTGTCTCTGACCCTAGTTCTGTCTCTAACTCTGGTTTTATCTATTATACTAACCCTGGATCTGTCTCTGTCTTCAACCCTGGTTCTGTCTCTAACCCTGGATCTGTCTCTGTCTCTAACCCTGGTTCTGTCTCTAACCCTGGTTCTGTCTCTAACCCTGGTTCTGTCTCTGTCTCTAACCCTGGTTCTGTCTCTGTCTCTAACCCTGGTTCTGTCTCTGTCTCTAACCCTGGTTCTGTTTCCAACCCTGGTTCTGTCTCTGTCTCTAACCCTGATTCTGTCTCTAACCCTGGTTCTGTCTATAACCATTGTTCTGTCGCTAACCCTGGTTCTGTCTCTAACCCTGGTTCCGTCTCTATCCCTGGTTCTGTCTCTGACCCTGGTTCTGTAACTAACACTGGTTCGGTCTCTATCCCTGGTTCTGTCTCTGTCTCTAACCCTGGTTCTGTCTCTAACTCTAACCCTGGTTCTGTCTCTAACCCTGGTTCTGTCTCTAACCCTGGTCCTTTCTCTGTCTCTAAACCTGGTTCTTTCTCTAACCCTGGTTCTGTCTCCAACCCTGGTTCCATCTCTAACAATTGTTCTGTCTCTAACCCTGGTTCTGTCTCTAACCCTGGTTCTGTCTCTAACCCTGCTTCTGTCTCTAACCCTGGTTCTGTCTCTAACCCTGGTTCTGTCTCTAACCCTGGTTCTGTCTCTAACCCTGGTTCTGTCTCTAACCCTGGTTCTGTCTCTAACTCTGGATCTGTCTCTAACCATGGTTCTGTCTCTAACCCTGGTTCTGTCTCTAACCATTGTTCTGTCGCTAACCCTGGTTCTGTCTCTAACCCTGGTTCTGTCTCCATCCCCAACCCTGGTCCTGCCTCTGTCTCTATCACTAGTTCTGCCTCTGATCTTAACCGTGGTTCTGTCTCTAACCCTGGTTCTATATCTGAACCTTGGTCTCTAAAACTAACCCTGGTTCTGTCTCTAACACGAATCCTGGTTCTGTCTCTAACTCTGGTTCTGCCTCTTAAACTAACCCTGTTCTGTCTCTGTCTCTAAACTTGGTTCTGTCTCTAACCCTGGTTCTGTCTCTGTCTCTGACCCTGATTCTGTCTCTAACCCTGGTTCTGTCTCTAACCCTGGTTCTGTCTCTAACTCTAACCCTTTTTCTGTCTCTAACTCTAACCCTGGTTCTGTCTTTGACTCTAATCCCGGTTATGTCTCTAACTCTAACCCTGGTTCTGTCTTTGTCTCTAACCCTGGTTCTGTCTTTGTCTCTAACCCTGGTTCTGCCGTTGTCTCTAACCCTGGTTCTGTCTTTGTCTCTAACCCTGGTTCTGTCTTTGTCTCTAACCCTGGTTCTGTCTCTAACCCTGGTTTTGTCTCTGTCTCTGACCCTGGTTCTCTGTCTAACCCTGGTTTTGTCCCTAACCTTGATTCTGTCTCTATCCCTGGTTCTGTCTCTCTCTATAGCCCTGGTTCTGTGTCTGTCTTTAACCCTGGGTCTGTCTCTGACCCTGGTTCTTTCTCTGTCTCTGACCCTTGTTCTATCTCTGATTCTGGTTCTGTCTCTGTCTCTAACCCTGTTTCTGTCTCTAACTCTAACCCTGGTTCTGTCTTTGACTCTAACCCTGGTTCTAACTCTAACCCGGGTTCTGTCTCTAACCATGGTTCTGTCTCTGTCTCTCTCCCCGGTTCTGTCTCTACACTGGTTCTGTCTCTGTCTCTAACCCTGGTTCTGTCTCTAACCTTGGATCTGTCTCTATCCCCGGAACCGTCTCTGTCTCTAGCCCTGGTTCTGTCTCTGTCTTTAACCCTGGTTCATTCTCTGTCTCTAATCCTGGTTCTGTCTCTGTCTCTGACCCTGGTTCTGTCTCTGACCCTGGCCCTGTCTCTGACCCTAGTTCTGTCTCAAACCCTGGTTCTCTCTTTGTCTCTAACCCTGGTTCTGTCTCTAACCCTGGTTCTGTCTCTATCACTGGTTCTGTCTCTGAACCAAACCTTGGTTCTGACCACTCTCTCCTTGTGGTCCTTCTGTAGCTCAGTTGGTAGAGCATGGCGCTTGTAACGCCAGGGTAGTGGGTTCGATTCCCGGGACCACCCATACGTAGAATGTATGCACACATGACTGTAAGTCGCTTTGGATAAAAGCGTCTGCTAAATGGCATTTATTATTATTTATTTATACTCTAACCCTGGATCTCTCTCTACCCCTAACCTTGGTTCTGTCTCTAACCCTGGTTCTGTCTCTGAACCAAACCTTGGTTCTGTCTCTAACCCTGGACCTCTCTCTACCCCTAATATTGGTTCTGTCTCTAACCCTGGTTCTGTCTCTAAAACGAACCCTGGTTCTGTCTCTAACCCTGGTTCTGTCTCTAAAATGAACCCTGGTTCTGTCTCTAACCCTGTTTCTGTCTCTAAAACGAACCCTGGTTCTGTCTCTAACTCTGGTTCTGCCTCTTAAACTAACCCTGGTTCGGTCTCTAACCCTGGTTCTGTCTCTATCCCTGGTCCTGTCTCTAAACCTAACATTGGTTCTGTCTCTAACCCTGGTTCTGGCTCTAAAACTTACCCTGGTTCTGTCTCTAACCCTGCTTCTGCCTCTTAAACTAGTCCTGGTTCTGTCTCTAACCCTGCTACTATCTCTAACCCTGGTTCTATCTCTGTCTCTAACCCTGGTTCTGGCTCTAAAACTAACCCTGGTTCTGTCTCTAACCCTGCTTCTGCCTCTTAAACTAGCCCTGGTTCTGTCTCTAACCCTGCTACTATCTCTAACCCTGGTTCTATCTCTGTCTCTAACCCTGGTTCTGTCTCTAACCATTGTTCTGTCTCTAACCCTGGTTCTGTCTCTAACCCTGCTTCTGTCTCTAACCCTGGTTCTGTCTCTAACCCTGGTTCTGTCTCTGTCTCTAACCCTGGTTCTGTCTCTAACCATTGTTCTGTCTCTAACCCTGGTTCTGTCTCTAACCCTGCTTCTGTCTCTAACCCTGCTTCTGTCTCTAACCCTGGTTCTGTCTCTATCTCTAACCCTGGTTCTGTCTCTAACTCTAACCCTGGTTCTGTTCTGTCTCTAACTCTGGTTCTGTCTCTAACCCTGGTTCTGTCTCTAACTCTAACCCTGGTTCTGTCTCTAACCCTAACCTTGGTTCTGTCTCTAACCCTGGTTCTGTCTCTATCTCTAACCCTAGTTCTGTCTCTAACTCTAACCCTGGTTTTGTCTCTGTCTATAACCCTGGTTCTGTCTCTGACTCTAACCCTGGTTCTGTCTCTAAACCCGGTTCTGTCTCTAACTCTAACCCTGGTTCTGTCTCTGTCTCTAACCTTGGTTCTGTCTCTAACCCTGGTTCTGTCTCTAACCCTGGTTATGTCTCTAACCCTGGTTCTGTCTCTAACTCTAACCCTGGTTCTGTCTCTGACCCTATCCCTGGTTCTGTCTCTAACCCTGGTTCTGTCTCTAACTCTAACTCTAACCTTGGTTCTGTCTCTAACCCTGTTTCTGTCTCCAACCCTGGTTCTAGTTCTGTCTCTAACCCTGGCTCTGTCTCTAACCCTGGTTCTGTCTCTAACCCTGGTTCTGGCTCTAACCCTGGTTCTGTCTCTTACCCTGGTTCTGTCTTTGTCTCTAACCCTGGTTCTGTCTCTAACTCTGGTTCTGTCTCTAACCCTGGTTCTGTCTCTAACTCTAACCTTGGTTCTGTCTCTAACCCTGGTTCTGTCTTTAACCCTGGCTCTGTCTCTAACCCTGGTTCTGTCTCTAACCCTGGTTTTGTCTCTCACCCTGGCTCTGTCTCTAACCCTGGCTCTGTCTCTAACCCTGGTTCTGTCTCTAACCCTGGTTCTGTCTCTAACCCTGGCTCTGTCTCTAACCCTGGCTCTGTCTCTAACCCTGGTTCTGTCTCTAACCCTGGCTCTGTCTCTAACCCTGGCTCTGTCTCTAACCCTGGTTCTGTCTCTAACCCTGGCTCTGTCTCTAACCCTGGTTCTGTCTCTAACCCTGGCTCTGTCTCTAACCCTGGTTCAGTCTCTAACCCTGGCTCTGTCTCTAACCCTGGTTCAGTCTTTAACCCTGGCTCTGTCTTTAACCCTGGTTCTGTCTATAACCCTGGTTTTGTCTCTAACCCTGGTTCAGTCTCTAACCCTGGCTCTGTCTCTAACCCTGGTTCTGTCTCTAACCCTGGCTCTGTCTCTAACCCTGGTTCTGTCTCTAACCCTGGCTCTGTCTCTAACCCTGGTTCAGTCTCTAACCCTGGCTCTGTCTCTAACCCTGGTTCAGTCTTTAACCCTGGCTCTGTCTTTAACCCTGGTTCTGTCTATAACCCTGGTTCTGTCTCTAACCCTGGTTCAGTCTCTAACCCTGGTTTTGTCTCTCACCCTGGTTTTGTCTCTCACCCTGCTTCAGTCTCTAACCCTGGCTCTGTCTCTAACCCTGGTTCAGTCTCTAACCCTGGCTCTGTCTCTAACCCTCATCCAAAAAAAACTCAAATCTCACCATCCATGTTTTTCTGCACATTTGTTGTGTATCAGTTAGGAGACTGGTAGTTGTGAAGAAAATAGTCTGGTCAGAGAGAGAGACATTTGTCATGTCTTTAAGGTTTTGAATCTTCTGTATGTGTAATGTTGACTTTTAATATACAAAAGTGAAATAAACAATAAAAATTATCTACCTCACATGCTTTGGCAATGTTAACACATGTTTCCCATGCCGATAAAGCCATTGAATTGAATTGAATTGAATTTAATTTAATTTAATTTAATTGAGAGAGTAGGTCTCTTCAGTCAGACATATGGGGTGGCAGTGGTTAGAGCGTTGGACTAGTAACCGGAAGGTTGCAAGTTCAAACCCCCGAGCTGACAAGGTACAAATCTGTCGTTCTGCCCCTGAACAAGGCAGTTATAAACCCACTGTTCCTAGGCCGTCATTGAAATTAAGAATTTGTTCTTAACTGACTTGCCTAGTAAAATAAAGGTAAAATAAAAAATAAAGGAAACTTTCTAGTTACTTCGCAGTATTTTACCTGTATTTAAAATATAAGGCCTTGTACTCTTAAACTGGTGCTCTTTCTGTGGTGAGAAAATTGTGTTTCCAAAAATGACCACAGTGCTCCTGGTTACTCAATATAGCACCGTCCCATAGCCTACACTGGGCCTGTTCCTGGTTACTCACACCAACACAATTTGCTCCTTTCCATTATAGAGTTCATTACAGAGGTCATTAAAGAGGTCATCACAGAGGTCATCACAGAGGTCATTACAGAGGTCATTACAGAGGTCATTACAGAGGCAGTTGACCTCTACTGTTGACAAGCAAGTAAAAAACACACACACACACACACACACACACACACACACACACACACACATACACACACGCACACACACACCCACACATACATACACATATACACCCCACACACACACACACACACACATACACACACACATACACATACACATATACACCCCCACACACACACACACATACACACACACACACACACACACATACACACACACATACACATATACACCCACACACACACACACACACACACACACACACACACACACACACACACACACACACACACACACACACACACACACACACACACACACACACACACACACATGCCAGAATATGATTGTAGCAGTAACAGTGTACAGTAGAGGTGGAGAGAGAGAATCAGAGAATGAGTCTCATGATGATGAATTATATGGCAGATGTTCCTAATCGCCAAAGGGCACGTTCACAAAATCGTAGTAATTTCTTCTGGATGATGTATGTCCCACTTAAATGGATCTGATAACGTTGGTATGAATATAGTTTTCATTATTATTCCATACTTTTCATTATTGTCATTATTGCATTTTGTTACACTAACCGTGGCCGCGGTTAGATTAATGAACCAAGCCAGGTCTTTTTCTCTAGACACTGCGATCCACTGCTCTGTTCTGATAGGCCCGTGTCACATTAGGTTGTCGAGATTAAGGAAGAACATGGTCCATATTAATGACGAGGGAATATATGGCCGTTCTGGATAATTTCGTTAGTTTTGTTTGCAGGCACGTCGTTATTTTCACTGATAGACGCCCCGCCGATGCTGTACATTAAAGATAAAACGTTGATGTGATGTTCGTGTTAGGGGTTCCGACCCGGTAGTGTTTTTAATGTGGAAAGCAAATGCTGATTTTACACGTGGATTTGGAGATTGGCTTCTTGGCACGATAGCAATCGTCCGGTTTTTTTTTTTGATCAAGCTTTATTCATTGTTACTTGATGAAGGCTGTATTTAGTTGAAACGGGAGTGTCAGCTATAGTTTGACATTAATTGCCTGTGTGAGAGTTTTTGGAATGTGCTGCGTAGCGTTTTAGACAGGAACATTCCGAGTTTTACCTGATTTGTTTGTCTGGTGATCACTGCTCATTAAAGCCATAAGTACGCCCATTTGACAAGGCAAATAGAATATACCTGCAATACTTTTGGAGCACAATATATTGATACAAAATGTGCGTTTCTTGGAGAGTTTTGTTTGATAGTTATAGAAACGTCGTCTCAGAGACAGATATTTAACAGGAAACATCCAGAATGTGCTATGGTCACACACACACGCACGCACGCACACACACACACACACACACACACACACACACACACACACACACACACACACACACACACACACACACACACACACACACACACACACACACACAGACACACACACACAGTATTATGAATATAGCCTAGGCCTAAAGAACGTTACGGTGGTCGATTTAACTGAGAAACAAAATGTTCTAGAACGTTTTCTACTGATGAATGAACTCTCGGATTGGCCAAAATCTTTCTCCATGACGACAGGCGAATTCATAGAAGGTGCGTCTCGTGTTTCACATGTCCTTATCAATACAACGTTGATGCGGTAGATACAACACGTCCTGAAGATACATAAAGACTGGGAAATCTGTCCGGCCTTTGTCCATCATGTTAAAGCATATTCACTAGGCCTAACTATCATTATATTACCGATCAATCCGTCCTTCCCTCCATTCTCGTCCAGTGCAGCTACATAACAAGACTCATTTAGTAAATAAATTACGACTAACAAATTATGTTGTTTATTTATTACTTAGGTTATTTTATATTATATTGTTAGTGTTTTGTTATTTCTATCATCGTAATTATAAAAAATATGTGTTACTGTTGTTGATATTAATGTATTATTATTTTTGTTGTTTTAACAATGTTATACGTTTGTTTGTTTTACGTTGTATGGGTATTTTTGTAATTAACTTACTTTGAGAAGTGAATCAACCAATGTTTTAATCTTAGACCCTTTGTGTCGATCAACTTGGACAGCATACAGGCTGAAGTGAGAGAGAGAGAGAGAGGTGAAGAGCATGAAGACGTTTAAACTGCTAAAATGTGTTTTATAAGCCACGGTACACAACATCATAAAGACTCCCTTCCCTTTTGACTGCATGGTGTGTAGTCTTTCTATAGACCAAAATAAGGTTCTCGTACTAAATAGGCGGCCCTTGTACAAAACTATAGCAGCAAATTAGAGAGGGTAGGAGTGTGTGATCAAAAGGCAGGCGGAATAAGCACGGTTCGCCTGCTTCATTCATCCAGCGGCATAGAGTCTCAAGGCCAACAAGCGTATCTCCCCCTGAAAGGGAGTTCCTATTCAATGTGCAGGTGCGAAGTAGTGTTGCACATTCTGCCACATTATGCGAAGGTTGTTAGAGCTCTGTGCTCAGACGTACTAACTATGTGGGCTGATTCGCATTGGAGGGAGTCCGCTCATCCATGAAAGTAAAATAACTTCTCCCCTGAAACTGGGGGACGGACGTTGGTAATCCGAATACTTTGGGGAACATTCAACCCGCCCGCGTCAATGAATCATCCACGGCTTTCTCGACTCTACCAATTTCACAACTTGTTGTACTTTCTTTTTTTTTTTCCACGAGTCGACTTTATCGAATGGCTAAGGTGTTGATTTCTACCACACGTTTGTTTTCAAACTGAAAGAACATATCGCAGGGGGGTGTAGTCTGAATTTAAACCTCCCTTTATAAAGGACATTATTGAAATACTATTCACAATTAGACAAAGCAGTTCATGGTTTTAATAAACCAGTAGACTTGCATACACTAAAAACTAATCTCATATTTATGTTTTGTTTGTTGTTGGAGCATGACTTTGCATGACATGAACAATTAAATTCATATTATTTTCTGGGAACCACACGCTTGTATCCTACATTCACGTTTTCCATTTGTGAAGTGTCCTTTTTCTAATTGATATATTGATTTGTTTGATATTGCACCTGTCTTTTGGTTTAGATTGTGAGTTCCGGCCGGGCCTCTCCATGTCTGGTAACTATGACATGAAATGGAACGTTGAATGGCTTCCAGAACTGCCCGCGCGCTAATCCCCCCATTAAAAGAGCTTTATTCAATAATGCAAGACAGTTTCCGGAAGTCGGATTACCGCCTCCATTATTTTGCAAAGAAATTATATTTCACACTCAAACGAGTCTTGGGAAGCTTTGATATGATGCTGAGCGGGCCAGAGACAAGAAAGCAAATGGATTCATCTTATTTTTTTTGCGGCATTAGTCCCCAAATTATATACATTTTTAGGTAGGCCTAATCTGCAATTAATTTTAAATGTACTTTAACAAAAATGACCTTTCTACCATTGAATTCGGCTTCTTTCTCCAGTAATTTGATTTCTTATTCAGTGAACTATACTTTAAAAACTCCCATGTTCCAGAGTTAAAATAAAATTTTAGTCGTTGATTCAACTAACCCTAACCGATGTGAGACTAATTTTGGGCAGCAGGGTAGCCTAGTGGTTAGAGCGTTGGACTGGTAACCGGAAGCTGACAAGGTACAAATCTGTCGTTCTGCCCCTGAACAGGCAGTTAACCCACTGTTCATTGAAAATAAGAATTTGTTCTTAACTGACTTGCCTGGTTAAAAAAAGGTAAACATAAAATTTTAAAAATTCAAATGAGCATTTCCTTCATGCATTTGTGAATGGTGCTTTATGTAGTGATGCGTAGAATCAGATCCCGTTACACAGGCCTATGTTTCTGATTTCACTTATTTTTGGGCAGGAATATACATTAAATATACATTCTACATTAAAATTGTAATCAAATGCATTAGTCACAAACACGTGTTTAGCAGACGTTATTGTGTGCGGAGCGAAATGGTTGAGCTTCTCGCTCCGACATCGCAGTAATATTTAACAAGTAATATCTAACAGTTCCACAACCTATACCCAAAATACACATACATCTAAGTAAGGAATGGATTAAGACTATATACACATGTGTGAGAGCAGCATTGGACTAGGATACAGTGGCAAATTGATAATGCTGATACTGTTGTCTTCTAGACTGATGTACTGGTAGAATACAGGACGCTCGAACACAAGGGTGTCAAACTCATTCCGTTGAGGGAATAGTCTCTGCGGGTTGTTGGTTGTTGCCTTCAATTAAGCCCTAGAAAACCAGGTGTGGGTTAAGAACCTTAAGGACCTTCATTCATAAATGAATTGAAAGGGAGGAGGGACATAAACCCACAGACTCTCAGCCCACTATGGAATGAGTTGGACATAAACCCACAGACTCTCAGCCCACTATGGAATGAGTTGGACATAAACCCACAGACTCTCAGCCCACTATGGAATGAGTTGGACATAAACCCACAGACTCTCAGCCCACTATGGAATGAGTTGGACATAAACCCACAGACTCTCAGCCCATTATGGAATGAGTTGGACATAAACCCACAGACTCTCAGCCCACTATGGAATGAGTTGGACATAAACCCACAGACTCTCAGCCCACTATGGAATGAGTTGGACATAAACCCACAGACTCTCAGCCCACTATGGAATGAGTTGGACATAAACCCTCAGATTCTCAGCCCACTATGGAATGAGTTGGACATAAACCCTCAGACTCTCAGCCCACTATGGAATGAGTTGGACATAAACCCACAGACACTCAGCCCACTATGGAATGAGTTGGACATAAACCCACAGACTCTCAGCCCACTATGGAATGAGTTGGACATAAACCCTCAGACTCTCAGCCCACTATGGAATGAGTTGGACATAAACCCACAGACTCTCAGCCCATTATGGAATGAGTTGGACATAAACCCACAGACTCTCAGCCCATTATGGAATGAGTTGGACATAAACCCACAGACTCTCAGCCCACTATGGAATGAGTTGGACATAAACCCACAGACTCTCAGCCCATTATGGAATGAGTTGGACATAAACCCACAGACTCTCAGCCCATTATGGAATGAGTTGGACATAAACCCACAGACTCTCAGCCCATTATGGAATGAGTTGGACATAAACCCACAGACTCTCAGCCCACTATGGAATGAGTTGGACATAAACCCACAGACTCTCAGCCCATTATGGAATGAGTTGGACATAAACCCACAGACTCTCAGCCCACTATGGAATGAGTTGGACATAAACCCACAGACTCTCAGCCCACTATGGAATGAGTTGGACATAAACCCACAGACTCTCAGCCCACTATGGAATGAGTTGGACATAAACCCTCAGACTCTCAGCCCATTATGGAATGAGTTGGACATAAACCCACAGACTCTCAGCCCACTATGGAATGAGTTGGACATAAACCCACAGACTCTCAGCCCACCGTGGAATGAGTTGGACATAAACCCACAGACTCTCAACCCATTATGGAATGAGTTGGACATAAACCCACAGACTCTCAGCCCATTATGGAATGAGTTGGACATAAACCCACAGACTCTCAGCCCACTATGGAATGAGTTGGACATAAACCCACAGACTCTCAGCCCACTATGGAATGAGTTGGACATAAACCCACAGACTCTCAGCCCATTATGGAATGAGTTGGACATAAACCCACAGACTCTCAGCCCACTATGGAATGAGTTGGACATAAACCCACAGACTCTCAGCCCACTATGGAATGAGTTGGACATAAACCCACAGACTCTCAGCCCACTATGGAATGAGTTGGACACTCACGCATCTTATGGTTGGTGATAGGAAGAAACAGGAGATGGAGCTGAACCCTGACCCTTTGTAAAAACCCACAGACACACGGAAAAGGAGACATAAACTTACAAAATCAGCCCACTAGTAATGAGGGCATCACGTCTCCTTTCCACTGCCCATTATGGAAGCCTTCCCCTTTAAACCCACAGACTCTCAGCCCCTTGGAATTTACACTCAGACTCAGCCCACTATGGAATGAGTTGGACATAAACCCACCAGACCTCAGCCCACTGGAATGGAACACTGACATAAACCCCAGACTCTCAGCCCATTACATGGAACCAGACCTAAACCCACAGACTCTCAGCCCACTATGGAATGAGTTTACATGCCCAACAGCCTCTCAGCCCTTTACACTGGAATGAGTTGGACATAAACCCACCCTTTGGAACACTTCAACCAGCCCCCTATGGAATGAGTTGCCCATAAACCAGCCTTCACCTTTACACTGCCTAACCAGCCTTCCCTTTACATAAACTGCCCAACTCAGCCCTTCCCTTTACACTGCACAACTCAGCCCTTCCCTTTACAGACTCAGCCCACCATGGAAGACATAAACCCACTTCTCAGCCCCCTTTACACTTCCAACCAGCCTCAGCCCCTTTACACTAAACCCACAGACTCTCAGCCCCTTGGAATGAGTTACACTTCCAACCAGACTCTCAGCCCTTTGGAATGACTGCCCTACCAGCCTTCAGCCCATTTGGAATGAGTTGCCCACCCCAGCCTTCACATTTACACTGCATCAACCAGCCTTCCCCTTTACACTGCCCAACCAGCCTTCCCCTTTGGAACACTGCATAAACCAGCCTTCCTATTTACACTGCCCAACCAGACTTCCCCTTTACACTGCCCAACTCAGCCTTCCCCATCATGCTGCTGAACCAGCCTTCCCCATCATGCTGCCCAACCAGCCTTCCCCTTTACACTGCCCAACCAGCCTTCCCCTTTACACTGCTCAACCAGCCTTCCCCTTTACACTGCCCAACCAGCCTTCCCCTTTACACTGCCCAACCAGCCTTCCCCTTTACACTGCCCAACCAGCCTTCCCCTTTACACTGCCCAACCAGCCTTCCCCATCATGCTGCCCAACCAGCCTTCCCCTTTACACTGCCCAACCAGCCTTCCCCTTTACACTGCCCAACCAGCCTTCCCCTTTACACTGCCCAACCAGCCTTCCCCTTTACACTGCCTAACCAGCCTTCCCCTTTACACTGCCCAACCAGCCTTCCCCTTTACACTGCCCAACCAGCCTTCCCCTTTACACTGCCCAACCAGCCTTCCCCTTTACACTGCCCAACCAGCCTTCCCCTTTACACTGCCCAACCAGCCTTCCCCTTTACACTGCCCAACCAGCCTTCCCCTTTACACTGCCCAACCAGCCTTCCCTTTACACTGCCCAACCAGCCTTCCCTTTACACTGCCCAACCAGCCTTCCCCTTTACACTGCCCAACCAGCCTTCCCCATCATGCTGCCCAACCAGCCTTCCCCATCATGCTGCCCAACCAGCCTTCCCCTTTACACTGCCTAACCAGCCTTCCCTTTACACTGCCCAACCAGCCTTCCCCTTTACACTGCCCAACCAGCCTTCCCCTTTACACTGCCTAACCAGCCTTCCCCTTTACACTGCCCAACCAGCCTTCCCATTTACACTGCCCAACCAGCCTTCCCCTTTACACTGCCCAACCAGCCTTCCCCTTTACACTGCCCAACCAGCCTTCCCATTTACACTGCCCAACCAGCCTTCCCCATCATGCTGCCCAACCAGCCTTCCCCTTTACACTGCCTAACCAGCCTTCCCCTTTACACTGCCCAACCAGCCTTCCCTTTACACTGCCCAACCAGCCTTCCCCTTTACACTGCCCAACCAGCCTTCCTTTACACTGCCCAACCAGCCTTCCCATTTACACTGCCCAACCAGCCTTCCCTTTACACTGCCCAACCAGCCTTCCCCTTTACACTGCCCAACCAGCCTTCCCATTTACACTGCCCAACCAGCCTTCCCTTTCACTGCCCAACCAGCCTTCCCCTTTACACTGCCTAACCAGCCTTCCTTTACACTGCCCAACCAGCCTTCCCATTTACACTGCCCAACCAGCCTTCCCCTTTACACTGCCCAACCAGCCTTCCCCTTTACACTGCCCAACCAGCCTTCCCCTTTACACTGCCCAACCAGCCTTCCCCTTTACACTGCCCAACCAGCCTTCCCCTTTACACTGCCAACCAGCCTTCCCCTTTACACTGCCTAACCAGCCTTCCCTTTACACTGCCTAACCAGCCTTCCCTTTACACTGCCCAACCAGCCTTCCCTTTACACTGCACAACCAGCCTTCCCTTTACACTGCCCAACCAGCCTTCCCCATCATGCTGCCCAACCAGCCTTCCCCTTTACACTGCCTAACCAGCCTTCCCCTTTACACTGCCCAACCAGCCTTCCCCTTTACACTGCCCAACCAGCCTTCCCCTTTACACTGCCCAACCAGCCTTCCCCTTTACACTGCCCAACCAGCCTTCCCTTTACACTGCCCAACCAGCCTTCCCCTTTACACTGCACAACCAGCCTTCCCCTTTACACTGCCCAACCAGCCTTCCCCTTTACACTTCCAACCAGCCTTCCCCTTTACACTGCCCAACCAGCCTTCCCCTTTACACTTCCAACCAGCCTTCCCCTTTACACTGCCCAACCAGCCTTCCCCATCATGCTGCCCAACCAGCCTTCCCCATCATGCTGCCCAACCAGCATTCCCCTTTACACTGCCCAACCAGCCTTCCCCTTTACACTGCCCAACCAGCCTTCCCCATCATGCTGCCCAACCAGCCTTCCCCATCATGCTGCCCAACCAGCCTTCCCCTTTACACTGCCTAACCAGCCTTCCCCTTTACACTGCCCAACCAGCCTTCCCCTTTACACTGCAGAACCAGCCTTCCCCTTTACACTGCCCAACCAGCCTTCCCCTTTACACTTCCAACCAGCCTTCCCCTTTACACTGCCCAACCAGCCTTCCCCTTTACACTGCCCAACCAGCCTTCCCCTTTACACTGCCCAACCAGCCTTCCCCTTTACACTGCCCAACCAGCCTTCCCCTTTACACTGCCCTACCAGCCTTCCCCTTTACACTGCCCATCCAGCCTTCACATTTACACTGCTCAACCAGCCTTCCCCTTTACACTGCCCAACCAGCCTTCCACTTTACACTGCCCAACCAGCCTTCCTTTACACTGCCCAACCAGCCTTCCCCTTTACACTGCCCAACCAGCCTTCCCCATCATGCTGCCCAACCAGCCTTCCCCATCATGCTGCCCAACTTTACAGCCAACCCCTTTACACTGCCTAACCAGCCTTCCCTTTACACTGCCCAACCAGCCTTCCCTTTAGACTGCCCAACCAGCCTTCCCTTTACACTGCCTAACCAGCCTTCCCTTTACACTGCCCAACCAGCCTTCCCATTTACACTGCCCAACCAGCCTTCCCTTTTTGCCCAACCACTTCCCCATCATGCTGCCCAACCAGCCTTCCCTTTACACTGCCCAACCAGCCTTCCCTTTACACTGCCCAACCAGCCTTCCCTTTCACTGCCCAACCAGCCTTCCCTTTACACTGCCTAACCAGCCTTCCCTTTACACTGCCCAACCAGCCTTCCCATTTACACTGCCCAACCAGCCTTCCCTTTACACTGCCTAACCAGCCTTCCCCTTTACACTGCCCAACCAGCCTTCCCCTTTACACTGCCCAACCAGCCTTCCCCATCATGCTGCCCAACCAGCCTTCCCCTTTACACTGCCTAACCAGCCTTCCCCTTTACACTGCCCAACCAGCCTTCCCCTTTACACTGCCCAACCAGCCTTCCCTTTACACTGCCTAACCAGCCTTCCCTTTACACTGCCCAACCAGCCTTCCCTTTACACTGCCTAACCAGCCTTCCCTTTACACTGCCCAACCAGCCTTCCCCTTTACACTGCCCAACCAGCCTTCCCTTTACACTGCCCAACCAGCCTTCCCATTTCACTGCCCAACCAGCCTTCCCTTTACACTGCCTAACCAGCCTTCCCATTTACACTGCCCAACCAGCCTTCCCTTTACACTGCCCAACCAGCCTTCCCTTTACACTGCCCAACCAGCCTTCCCATTTACACTGCCTAACCAGCCTTCCCTTTACACTGCCCAACCAGCCTTCCCATTTACACTGCCCAACCAGCCTTCCCTTTACACTGCCTAACCAGCCTTCCCTTTACACTGCCCAACCAGCCTTCCCATTTTACACTGCCCAACCAGCCTTCCCTTTCCACTGCCCAACCAGCCTTCCTTTACACTGCCCAACCAGCCTTCCCTTTCCACTGCCCAACCAGCCTTCCCTTTACACTGCCTAACCAGCCTTCCCCTTTACACTGCCTAACCAGCCTTCCCTTTACACTGCCCAACCAGCCTTCCCTTTACACTGCCTAACCAGCCTTCCTTTACACTGCCTAACCAGCCTTCCCTTTACACTGCCCAACCAGCCTTCCTTTACACTGCCCAACCAGCCTTCCCTTTACACTGCCTAACCAGCCTTCCCTTTACACTGCCCAACCAGCCTTCCCCTTTCCACTTCCCAACCAGCCTTCCTTTACACTGCCCAACCAGCCTTCCCCTTTACACTGCCGAACCAGCCTTCCCTTTACACTGCCCAACCAGCCTTCCCTTTACACTGCCCAACCAGCCTTCCCTTTCCACTGCCCAACCAGCCTTCCCCTTTACACTGCCCAACCAGCCTTCCCCTTTACACTGCCTAACCAGCCTTCCTTTACACTGCCCAACCAGCCTTCCCTTTCCACTGCCTAACCAGCCTTCCTTTACACTGCCCAACCAGCCTTCCCCTTTACACTGCCTAACCAGCCTTCCCCTTTACACTGCCTAACCAGCCTTCCTTTACACTGCCCAACCAGCCTTCCCCTTTACACTGCCCAACCAGCCTTCCCCTTTACACTGCCTAACCAGCCTTCCTTTACACTGCCCAACCAGCCTTCCCCTTTCCACTTCCCAACCAGCCTTCCTTTACACTGCCCAACCAGCCTTCCCTTTACACTGCCGAACCAGCCTTCCCCTTTACACTGCCCAACCAGCCTTCCCCTTTACACTGCCTAACCAGCCTTCCCCTTTACACTGCCCAACCAGCCTTCCCCTTTACACTGCCTAACCAGCCTTCCTTTACACTGCCCAACCAGCCTTCCCCTTTACACTGCCCAACCAGCCTTCCCCTTTACACTGCCCAACCAGCCTTCCCCTTTACACTGCCTAACTAGCCTTCCCCTTTACACTGCCCAACCAGCCTTCCCCTTTACACTTCCCAACCAGCCTTCCCCTTTACACTGCCCAACCGGCCTTCCTTTACACTGCCCAACCAGCCTTCCCCTTTACACTGCCCAACCAACCTTCCTTTCCACTGCCCAACCAGCCTTCCCCTTTACACAGTCCTCATGAAGCTATAGAGGTGCAGACGGTCCTCATGAAACTATAGAGGTGCTGACTTTCCTCATGAAGCTATAGAGGTGCTGACGGTCCTCATGAAGCTATAGAGGTGCAGACGGTCCTCATGAAGCTATAGAGGTGCAGACGGTCCTCATGAAGCTATAGAGGTGCTGACTTACAGTCCTCATGAAGCTATAGAGGTGCAGACGGTCCTCATGAAGCTATAGAGATGCTGACTTTCCTCATGAAGCTATAGAGGTGCTGACTTTCCTCATGAAGCTATAGAGATGCTGACGGTCCTCATGAAGCTATAGAGATGCTGACGGTCGTCATGAAGCTATAGAGATGCTGACGGTCCTCATGAAGCTATAGAGATGCTGACGGTCCTCATGAAGCTATAGAGATGCTGACGGTCCTCATGAAGCTATAGAGGTGCTGACTTACAGTCCTCATGAAGCTATAGAGGTGCAGACGGTCCTCATGAAGCTATAGAGGTGCAGACGGTCCTCATGAAGCTATAGAGGTGCTGACTGACGGTCCTCATGAAGCTATAGAGATGCTGACTGTATACTTCTTGACCCCAGGGCGTGGCTGTGTCTTTGTACTAGTTATATTGGCCTATAGTTGCGACTGAGGGGTGATCAATATATGGTTGTAACTGTTTCTCATGTTTTGGGCTCCCCTCGTCTGAGGTAGTAACAGACATGTATGACTTAAGTACATGCTTGCGGCTTCCCTAGTATAATGTAATAACGGACCTGTGGGTCATGAGTTAAGTACATTTGCAGGGTACAGGGCTGAGCTGCAAAGTTTGCAGAATTAGAT
Source organism: Oncorhynchus keta (assembly GCF_023373465.1). Lineage (NCBI taxonomy): Eukaryota > Metazoa > Chordata > Actinopteri > Salmoniformes > Salmonidae > Oncorhynchus > Oncorhynchus keta. The sequence goes on along the minus strand of NC_068424.1, from coordinate 1,571,602 downwards.
GAAAACGGCAATCTACTTTATTTCAATTCAACCATGCGTTATAGTTTGTTCTCTTACTACTTCTCTTTATTTCGCTCTCTCTCTCTCTCTCTCTCTCTCTCTCTCTCTCTCTCTCTCTCTCTCTCTCTCTCGTTCTCTCTCTCTCTCTCTCTCTCTCTCTCTCTCTCTCGTCTCTCTCTCTCTCTCTCTCTCGTTCTCTCTCTCTCTCTCTCTCTCTCTCTCTCTCTCTCTCTCTCTCTCTCTCTCTCTCTCTCTCTCTCTCTCTCTCTCTCTCTCTCTCTCTCTCTCTCTCTCTCTCTCTCTCTCTCTCTCTCTCTCTCTCTCTCTCTCTCTCTCTCTCTCTCTCTCTCTCTCTCTCGTTCTCTCTCTCTCTCTCTCACACACACACACACACACACACACACACACACACACACACACACACACTCCCACACACACACACACACACACACACACACACACACACGCACACACACACATACACACACACTTGTATTCGCGTACACCCTCTCCAAACATGCATGGTCAATGTTGTTTTTGCATGCTGTGCAGAAACGGTGCATTCTCACCAATAAGTATCAGTGTTGAATAATTACAGTTGTTTTTTTTTTATATATACACCAATCTGTCAGCCCTTGTCTCCCCTTTTTGACGGCTGGATCTTAAAGCGTTGTAAAGGCGCAACAGAGACGAGTCGAACACATCGGTGACAAAGAATGCTTTCCGTGTCATCAGCGTCGTTCGGACGACGTGGAAGAATTGCTCAGATAATAAAGTCCTGCTTCAAAGACTCCTCGCTTGAATTGAGGCCGAACTATCTTTTACCTCTTTGGGGGCACAAGAGCTGGTGCTATGGAGAGGACTGTTTGCTATGGAGAGGACTGTTTGCTATGGAGAGGACTGTTTGGTATGGAGAGGACTGTTTGGTATGGAGAGGACTGTTTGGTATGGAGAGGACTGTTTGGTATGGAGAGGACTGTTTGGTATGGAGAGGACTGTTTGGTATGGAGAGGACTGTTTGGTATGGAGAGGACTGTTTGGTATGGAGAGGACTGTTTGGTATGGAGAGGACTGTTTGCTATGGAGAGGACTGTTTGCTATGGAGAGGACTGTTTGGTATGGAGAGGACTGTTTGGTATGGAGAGGACTGTTTGGTATGGAGAGGACTGTTTGGTATGGAGAGGACTGTTTGGTATGGAGAGGACTGTTTGGTATGGAGAGGACTGTTTGGTATGGAGAGGACTGTTTGGTATGGAGAGGACTGTTTGGTATGGAGAGGACTGTTTGGTATGGAGAGGACTGTTTGGTATGGAGAGGACTGTTTGGTATGGAGAGGACTGTTTGGTATGGAGAGGACTGTTTGGTATGGAGAGGACTGTTTGGTTCTTTTTGGTTGTTGTAGTGTTTATTATTCATTCTTTTCTGTGGGGCACTTGGACAGAGTAAACGGCAATACAAGCACCAAAGGAACTCTAAACGTATGAGACAGTGGGGACTCCCGCCTTGTTCGTGCCTTAGAATGGCTAATGTTCTGCAGCGGGTTCTGCATACTCTCAGCCTCTAGAAAACAAATGTACGCCTCAGATCCTAGTAAAAGCATGCATGTACCTGTCTTAATTAGTGAATAACATTGCCCGGTGTATGTTTGACATGATGGAATAAATTAAGACACAAACCTATTTATAGGCTATTATTGTATTTTATTTTATTGTAAGATACATTTTCATTAATTTTGAAATAATATTACATTTTTGCTACCCTAAACGCCCATGTGCTCCACCGTCAGCTCAGTCACATAGGGAAGGTTGTTTCCCAATAGGCTACCTGTTCCAAACGGCTTTCGACCATCTCTACAATCACTATTAGCATGCTTGTGCTTTATCCCCCTCAGTCCAAAACATGAGGATATACCATACTGGTTTTGAAGAAAGCAGGTCCCGCTAACTACAGCCTCCAGTCACAGAACCCGCTAACTACAGCCTCCATTCACAGAATCCACTAACTACAGCCTCCGTTCACAGAACCCGCTAACTACAGCCTCCGTTCACAGAACACGCTAACTACAATCTCCGTTCACATAACCCACTAACTACAGCCTCCGTTCACAGAACACGCTAACTACAGCCTCCGTTCACAGAACCCACTAACTACAGCCTCCGTTCACCGAACCCGCTAACTACAGCCTCCATTCACAGAACCCACTAACTACAGCCTCCGTTCACAGAACACGCTAACTACAGCCTCCGTTCACAGAACACGCTAAACAATCTCCGTTCACAGAACCCACTAACTACAGCCTCCGTTCACAGAACACGCTAACTACAGCCTCCGTTCACAGAACCCACTAACTACAGCCTCCGTTCACAGAACCCACTAACTACAGCCTCCGTTCACAGAACCCGCTAACTACAGCCTCCGTTCACAGAACACGCTAACTACAGCCTCCGTTCACAGAACACGCTAACTACAGCCTCCGTTCACAGAACCCGCTAACTACAGCCTCCGTTCACAGAACACGCTAACTACAGCCTCCGTTCACAGAACCCACTAACTACAGCCTCCGTTCACAGAACCCGCTAACTACAGCCTCCGTTCACAGAACCCGCTAACTACAGCCTCCATTCCCAGAACCAACTTACTATAGCCTCCATTCACAGAACCCACTAACTACAGCCTCTGTTCACAGAACCCACTAACTACAGCCTCCATTCACAGAACCCGCTAACTACAGCCTCCGTTCACAGAACCCGCTAACTACAGCCTCTGTTCACAGAACCCGCTAACTACAGCCTCCATTCACAGAACCCACTAACTACAGCCTCCGTTCACAGAACCCACTAACTACAGCCTCCGTTCACAGAACACGCTAACTACAGCCTCCGTTCACAGAACACGCTAACTACAGCCTCCGTTCACAGAACCCGCTAACTACAATCTCCGTTCACAGAACCCGCTAACTACAGCCTCCGTTCACCGAACCAGCTAACTACAGCCTCCGTTCACCGAACCAGCTTACTCCAGCCTCAGTTCACAGGACACATACAAGAAGCTATGCGATGCAAGTCTATTATTGTGGGAATAAGTGCGTAATTCTAGCGGCTTCTCTTTTGATAGTTCTAAAAAAATATAGCAAAAGAATATTTTATCCTTATATTGGATCGAAAGACCATAGATGACCGTTCCCTACCCCATGGGCAGCAAATATTACATTCTTTTGAAGAGGCGCCGAAGTCCTCGGACATGGCCCCATATTATTTGAGTTTGACTCGGCTATTGCTATAGAAATCTTAATTCACCATGAGGACTCACCATCATGAAGAAATGGCTCTTTGTGTTAAAAGATCTTTGAAGTCTGGATGAGAATATACGAGCCTTTCATCAAACCCTTCCCGCATCTTCCCCTGCATAAAATCACACTTTATCTAAGAGAGAAATAGAGCCGCACAAACAAGACATGGACATGTGAATAAATATATATATTTAAAAAAAAAAAAATGTAATATGGATTTTCTTTTAAAGAATTGCTTTGCTTTTTTTCCACTATTCAGGGGTGAGGAAAGTTTAGAGTAAGCGAATTGTAAATATAATACCTAGGAGGTGGGATCTTTTCAATGTGTCTTTATGCGGATTTAAATGTTTAAATGTCTACACGTTGGCAAGAAGCTGTAGCAGTAGAAATGACAGCAAAACAACAAAAACATCGTTCAAACGTAACTAAAATCTCCTACTGAACGTTAGGTTTGAAGTGCTCCCGGTACAAAATGTTTTGTTCCTTATGGGCTCTACTTTATAGACGGTACATGAGACGTAATAAGTCACAAATGGCAATAAGGCTCGATGTTGAATATAGTGATAGAACAATCTCTTTGTATTTTCTCTCATGATTCCTTTAAAAAAAAAAGGATCGGTTTTAATCTGCTCTGCTGCGTTATAAGGTTATGCACGAGTCGTCTAAACCGTGAGGCTGAAAGCGTTTTACCGAACCTGTGATATATTCGTGTTTAACTGTACCCTCGTAGTATATGCATTTAAATAAATCATTGTAAATATCAATGTTAAAAAGTAAAGACCCAGAAAAGTAAAATAGCAATTTTATCATACAGGATTTATTCAAAATACTGACAAATTACAACGCAGTTGGTAACACATTTCGACTGTCTTTTCTCGGTAGGACAACATTTTTATAAAACTGCATTAATAACAAATAATGACAAGAATGACCAAATCACAAAATGACCACGTTGACCAAACATTTATGAATGTTATATATCAAATAGACTATATCAAAACAATCAATAGGAAAAAATATGTCTGTATGAAACTCAAAACTTCTCAATTATTTAATTTATACAAATAAGAGTAGCAAACAATTAAAATAGCTGAAAGATCAAAGCTTACAACATTACTGTTATTAACACATTTAATTTTAGCAATTTTACAAATGTACATTCACTTATTTTTCGTATTGAAAACACTTTGGTTCGATAATACAAAAATGTTCATGTCAGATTCAAAAAAATAAATTAAAAAGATATTGAATTCAAAACTCGATTTACAAAATAATACAACAACATACAAACATACAATTAACCAGCACGAGACATTTGAACAAATCTACAGAATATTTGTTCATACTCATCCACATGGGGATATAAGAAAGCGATCACAAAACTACAATTTGGCTGTTTCTTATTTTTTTGTCGATATGCCAGTGCATTGAATGATTTGGGCCTTAGAAAATAGACCTTCTCGATATGTTTTTTTTCTGAGTCCATGGGCATATTTGAAAATATCTTGGATATATGTTTTATTATTTTCTAGGCCAATTTTGGTTAGTACGCGTCCCTTGGCTCTGGGTGTCTGTAGAGGGCCTCGTCCTCGGAATCAGGGCTGGAGGAGCCGCTGGGGGGTGTCTGAGTGCCGCTGGCACCCGAACTATGACAGACGTACCACTCTCTTAAATTGGCGGGCTGGGACGAGGCTGCTGGTTCCGAGAGCGACGAAGACCCTGGCTCTCGGCCTAAGTCCAATGATGGGGACACCAATGACGGGGTTGATGACTCGTAGCCAGAGCTCGGTGGCGGAGACTTGCAGTGGACTTTCATGTGTTTTCGGAGCGAGCTGGGGTGTGTGTAGGATTTGTCACAGCCTCTCACTTTGCAGTTGTAGGGCTTATCGCTGGTGTGCACGTGGGAGTGCTTCTTCCGGTCACTGCTGTTGGCGAAACGTCGGTCACAGCCGTCAAACTCACATTTGAAGGGTTTCTCACCTGAAATAAGGGAACATAAGTTAGGCGTTGGATCCGGAAAACCCAAAGGCATAAACTAAAACCGCTGCTCTATTTTTGGTGGTGACGCATGGTCATATAAAACCATACTGGCTTATAGTGTATTGCCTATTGTATGAACCAGCTGAGTTCCTTTAGGACAGCCCAATGAACCAGCTGAGTTCCTTTAGGACAGCCCAATGAACCAGCTGAGTTCCTTTAGGACAGCCCAATGAACCAGCTGAGTTCCTTTAGGACAGCCCAATGAACCAGCTGAGTTCCTTTAGGACAGCCCAATGAACCAGCTGAGTTCCTTTAGGACAGCCCAATGAACAGCTGAGTTCCTTTAGGACAGCCCAATGAAGAGCTGAGTTCCTTTAGGACAGCCCAATGAACCAGCTGAGTTCCTTTAGGACAGCTCAATGAAGAGCTGAGTTCCTTTAGGACAGCCCAATACTGAGTTCCTTTAGGACAGCCCAATGTTACCAGCTGAGTTCATTTAGGACAGCCCAATGAACCATTTGTAGGTTTTAGTGACTTGGTTATGGTTTTGTAGCCCAATGAACCAGCTGAGTTTTTAAGACAGCCCAATGAACCAGCTGAGTTCCTGTATGTATCAGCCCAAATGAACCAGCTGAGTTTATATTGGAAAGCCCAATGAACCAGCTGAGTTCCTTTAGGACAGCCCAATGAACCAGCTGAGTTCCTTTAGGACAGCCCAATGAACCAGCTGAGTTCCTTTAGGACAGCCCAATGAACCAGCTGAGTTCATTTAGAACAGCCCAATGAACCAGCTGAGTTCCTTTAGGATGCCCAATGAACCAGCTGAGTTCCTTTAGGACAGCCCAATGAATGCTAGTTCCTTTAGGACAGCCCAATGAACCAGCTGAGTTTCTTTAGAACAGCCCAATGAACCAGCTGAGTTCCTTTAGGACAACCCAATGAACCAGCTGAGTTCCTTTAGGACAGGAACCAGCTGAGTTCTTATAAGAGCCCAATGAACCAGCTGAGTTCCTTTAGGACAGCCCAATGAAGAGCTGAGTTCCTTTAGGACAGCCCAATGAACCAGCTGAGTTCCTTTAGGACAGCCCAATGAAGAGCTGAGTTCCTTTAGGACAGCTCTACTGTTGTATGCAATAGGTCAAAGTGTTACATTGAGTAAAAAGATAATGGATTATAATTTGTAGGATTTTAGTGGCTTGGTTATGGTTTTGTAGTTTTGTAGTTTAATTAAGACACAAGCTGTCCTCTACCTGTATGTATCATCATACTTGACATGTACTTGTTTATATTGCAAAGTAATGGAAAACATTAATATATAATCAACAGTAAAACAAAATAGAAGTGTTACTGCAGCTTATTGTAAATGTTGGTGCATTGTGGGAAAATCGCTGTATTTCGGGATGGTAGGCCTACTGTAATTCCACCCCGCAGAATGTAATTCCACCCCACTAGTGAGTTCATGCTGATGTTGTTTCTTCGTCATTAACATATTTTCAGGCGTGTCTTATAAGAGGCTACATATGTTGCACCCGTGAGTGAGAACTTCGTAGCAATTGAATTCCTATGTGGTTACAATGTCCCAGTAAGTTTAAATATTTATTGGGGACAGATTGGAGTGACAACAAGTCTTTCAAACATAAATGGGTTATCACTTTCCTTGTCCTTCTGGTCTGTGTTGCCCTGACCTGTGTTGCCCTGGTCTGTGTTGCCCTGGTCTGTGTTGCCCTGTCTTTCTGGTCTGTGTTGCCCTGTCTTTCTGGTCTGTGTTGCCCTGTCTTTCTGGTCTGTGTTGCCCTGTCGTTCTGGTCTGTTGCCTTGTCCTTCTGGTCTGTGTTGCCCTGGTCTGTGTTGCCCTGGTCTGTGTTGCCTTGTCCTTCTGGTCTGTGTTGCCCTGTCGTCCTGGTCTGTTGATTTGTCCTTCTGGTCTGTGTTGCCCTGGTCCTGTGTCTGGTCTGTGTTGCCCTGTCTTTCTGGTCTGTGTTGCCCTGTCTGTGTTGCCCTGGTCTGTGTTGCCCTGGTCTGTGTTGCCCTGGTCTGTGTTGCCCTGTCTTCCTGGTCTGTGTTGCCCTGGTCTGTGTTGCCCTGGTCTGTTGATTTGTCCTTCTGGTCTGTGTTGCCCTGGTCTGTGTTGCCCTGGTCTGTGTTGCCCTGGTCTGTGTTGCCCTGTAGTCACTGCCAGTTTGGATGCCTTTGTTAAGGCCTCTAGAAGTGTACGTGATATTAATATACCAAATATTCAGTAATATACTGTAACGTGTGAACGCTTTGCCTAGCAACCAACCTGCGTACACCAATCCCTTGTAAATTATAGTAAAATACCATGTAATACAAAACCCCTTCCTCTCGACAGATTTCATTCATTCATTCAATTCCGATGACTTTTTATGATAGTATAATGCAGTCAATTCTACGATATTGCACTGTGTGTCATTACACAATACTTGCTTTCATACAATAGTTGTAATTTATATTACAGTGCGTGTATTGTAAATGACACCTTCTTAAATAACGATACCAAAGCATTTACTGTGTAATGAAATAGAGCATTTTACTGTCCACAGAGCTACAGCTTGATTGGCCTGTAATGTCTAGCTTCTATGTAGCCTGTACAGCATAACCTGGCAAAACCATAATGGTTGACTTAATTACTCTGAAATCATCCTATGCTGATCTCTCTCCGATGCAAGGCGGCGTTGTCAGGCAGCTAGGCTCTTAGCTACAGAGAATATATAATTGCTCAGTCTAATTACACATGCACGTTGAATATCAATTTGACCTTCAGCTGTTGGGCTGAGAGAGCAAATCAGAGACATTAGTGTGGTACAAGAGCCATGTCTCGGGAACACACCCCTGGGAAGCCCGGTCATTTCACGAACACGTCTGTGTTGCCCTGAACACTGGTCCCAGGGGAAGCACCGGTCATTTCTGGTCTGTGTTGCACCCCAGGGAAGTCTGTGTCATAACAGAGACCTGGTCTGTGGGCCCTGGCAACCACACGTCTGAACACACCCCAGTGGAAGCCCAGTCATAACCACACGAACACGTCTCGGAACACACCCCAGTGCCCAGTCATGAACACTTCTCGGGAACACACCCTGGGAAGCACGGTCATAACCACACGAACACGTCTGGGAACACACCCCAGGGGAAGTCTGGTCATAACCCACGAACACGTCTCGGGTTGCCCAGGGGAAGCCCAGTCATAACCCACGAACACGTCTGGAACACACCCCTGGGAAGCACCGGTCTGAACACGTCTCGGGCCCTGGTCAGGGAAGCACGTCATAACCACTGAACACGTCTGGGAACACACCCCAGGGGAAGCCCAGTCATAACCACACGAACTTCCTGGTCTGGGAAGCCCTGTCTTTCTGGTCTGTGAACACACCCCAGGGGAAGCACTGGTCATAACCATTTGTCCGTCTCTGGTGCCCTGGTCCTGTGAACACCAGGGAAGTCTGTGTCATAACCACACGAACACGTCGGGAACACACTCGGGAACACATAACCCACTGGGAAGCCCTGTCATAACCACACGAACACGTCTCGGGAACACACCCCAGTTTGGAAGCCCTGTCATAACCTCACGAACACGTCTCGGGAACACACCCCAGGGGAAGCCCAGTCATAACCACACGAACACGTCTCGGGAACACACCCCAGGAAGCCCAGTCATAACCACACACCCCACGTCTCTGGGAAGCAGTGGAAGCCCAGTCATAACCACACGAAACCAGTCATAACCACACGAACACGTCTCGGGAACACGCCCCAAGGGAAGCCCAGTCATAACCACACGAACACGTCTCGGGAACACACCCCAGGGGAAGCCCAGTCATAACCACACGAACACGTCTCGGGAACACACCCCAGGGGAAGCCCAGTCATAACCACAGATCCGGGTAGGTTTTAAACATGATACTCTGAACCAGAGGCCCTTGGGAATCAACACACGCACAAATCATTTAACAGATTTCTACTTAAGTAATGTGAGCAAACGATATGAATAATACATGTGGAGGAAGGAAAGAGGCAGCAGAGGCAAAGAGTCATATTCACCATAAAGGAATCAGAGTCATATTCACCATGAAGGAATCAGAGTCATATTCACCATAAAGGAATCAGAGTCATATTCACCATAAAGGAATCAGAGTCATATTCACCATAAAGGAATCAGAGTCATATTCACCATAAAGGAATCAGAGTCATATTCACCATGAAGGAATCAGAGTCATATTCACCATGAAGGAATCAGAGTCATATTCACCATAAAGGAATCAGAGTCATATTCACCATAAAGGAATCAGAGTCATATTCACCATAAAGGAATCAGAGTCATATTCACCATAAAGGAATCAGAGTCATATTCACCATGAAGGAATCAGAGTCATATTCACCATAAAGGAATCAGAGTCATATTCACCATGAAGGAATCAGAGTCATATTCACCATGAAGGAATCAGAGTCATATTACCATGAAGGAATCAGAGTCATAAAGGAATCAGAGTCATATTCACCATGAAGGAATCAGTCATATTCACCTGAAGGAATCAGAGTCATAAAGGAATCAGAGTCATATTCACCATGAAGGAATCAGAGTCTAAAGGAATCAGAGTCATATTCACCATAAAGGAAGCAGAGTCATATTCACCATGAAGGAATCAGAGTCATATTCATGAAGGAATCAGAGTCATATTCACCATGAAGGAATCAGAGTCATATTCACCATAAAGGAATCAGAGTCTAAAGGAATCAGTCATATTCACCATAAAGGAATCAGAGTCATATTCACCATGAAGGAATCAGAGTCATAAAGGAATATATTCACCATAAAGGAATCAGTCATATTCACCATAAAGGAATCAGAGTCATATTCACCATAAAGGAATCAGAGTCATAAAGGAATCAGAGTCATATTCACCATGAAGGAATCAGAGTCATATTCACCATAAAGGAATCAGAGTCATATTCACCATAAAGGAATCACAGTCATATTCCCCATAAAGGAATCAGAGTCATATTCACCATCAGAGTCATAAAGGAATCAGAGTCATATTCACCAGTAAAGGAATCAGAGTCATATTCACCATAAAGGAATCAGTCATATTCACCATAAAGGAATCAGAGTCATATTCACCATAAAGGAATCAGAGTCATATTCACCATGAAGGAATCAGAGTCATATTCACCATAAAGGAATCAGAGTCATAAAGGAATTCATACCATAAAGGAATCAAGTCATAAAGGAATCAGAGTCATATTCACCATAAAGGAATCAGAGTCATAAAGGAATCAGAGTCATATTCACCATAAAGGAATCAGAGTCATATTCACCATAAAGGAATCAGAGTCATATTCACCATAAAGGAATCAGAGTCATATTCACCATGAAGGAATCAGAGTCATATTCACCATAAAGGAATCAGAGTCATAAAGGAATCAGAGTCATATTCACCATAAAGGAATAAGCCCAGTCATAAAGGAATCAGAGTCATATTCACCATAAAGGAATCAGAGTCATATTCATAAAGGAATCAGAGTCATGAAGGAATCAGAGTCATATTCACCATAAAGGAATCAGAGTCATATTCACCATAAAGGAATCAGTCATAAAGGAATCAGAGTCATATTCACCATAAAGGAATCAGAGTCATATTCACCATGAAGGAATCAGAGTCATATTCACCATGAAGGAATCAGAGCCCATATTCACCATAAAGGAATCAGAGTCATATTCACATGAAGGAATCAGAGTCATATTCACCATAAAGGAATCAGAGTCATATTCACCATAAAGGAATCAGAGTCATATTCACCATAAAGGAATCAGAGTCATATTCACCATAAAGGAATCAGAGTCATATTCACCACAGATCAAGGGAATCAGAGTCATATTCACCATGAAGGAATCAGAGTCATATTCACCATGAAGGAATCAGAGTCATATTCACCATGAAGGAATCAAGTCATAAAGGAATCATATTCACCATGAAGGAATCAGAGTCATATTCACCATGAAGGAATCAGAGTCATAAAGGAATCAGAGTCATAGGAAGGAATCAGAGTCATAAAGGTCAAAGAGTCATATTCACCATAAAGGAATCAGAGTCATATTCACCATGAAGGAATCAGAGTCATATTCACCATAAAGGAATCAGAGTCATATTCACCATAAAGGAATCAGAGTCATATTCACCATAAAGGAATCAGAGTCATATTCACCATAAAGGAATCAGAGTCATATTCACCATAAAGGAATCAGAGTCATATTCACCATAAAGGAATCAGAGTCATATTCACCATAAAGGAATCAGAGTCATAAAGGAATCAGAGTCATATTCACCATAAAGGAATCAGAGTCATATTCACCATGAAGGAATCAGAGTCATATTCACCATAAAGGAATCAGAGTCATATTCACCATGAAGGAATCAGAGTCATATTCACCATAAAGGAATCAGAGTCATAAAGGAATCAGAGTCATATTCACCATAAAGGAATCAGAGTCATATTCAAGGATAAAGGAATCAGAGTCATATTCACCATAAAGGAATCAGAGTCATATTCATAAAGGAATCAGAGTCATATTCACCATGAAGGAATCAGAGTCATATTCACCATAAAGGAATCAGAGTCATAAAGGAATCAGAGTCATATTCACAATAAAGGAATCAGAGTCATAAAGGAATCAGAGTCATATTCACCATAAAGGAATCAGAGTCATAAAGGAATCAGAGTCATATTCACCATAAAGGAATCAGAGTCATATTCACCATGAAGGAATCAGAGTCATATTCACCATAAAGGAATCAGAGTCATATTCACCATGAAGGAATCAGAGTCATATTCACCATAAAGGAATCAGAGTCATAAAGGAATCAGAGTCATATTCACCATAAAGGAATCAGAGTCATAAAGGAATCAGAGTCATATTCACCATAAAGGAATCAGAGTCATATTCACCATAAAGGAATCAGAGTCATGAAGGAATCAGAGTCATATTCACCATAAAGGAATCAGAGTCATATTCACCATAAAGGAATCAGAGTCATATTCACCATAAAGGAATCAGAGTCATATTCACCATAAAGGAATCAGAGTCATAAAGGAATCAGAGTCATAAAGGAATCAGAGTCATATTCACCATGAAGGAATCAGAGTCATATTCACCATAAAGGAATCAGAGTCATATTCACCATAAAGGAATCAGAGTCATATTCACCATAAAGGAATCAGAGTCATATTCACCATAAAGGAATCAGAGTCATATTCACCATAAAGGAATCAGAGTCATAAAGGAATCAGAGTCATAAAGGAATCAGAGTCATATTCACCATGAAGGAATCAGAGTCATATGAAGGAATCAGAGTCATATTCACCATAAAGGAATCAGAGTCATATTCACCATAAAGGAATCAGAGTCATATTCACCATAAAGGAATCAGAGTCATATCAGAGTCATATTCACCATAAAGGAATCAGAGTCATAAAGGAATCAGAGTCATATTCACCATAAAGGAATCAGAGTCATAAAGGAATCAGAGTCATATTCACCATGAAGGAATCAGAGTCATATTCACCATGAAGGAATCAGAGTCATATTCTCCATGAAGGAATCAGAGTCATGAAGGAATCAGAGTCATATTCACCATAAAGGAATCAGAGTCATATTCACCATGAAGGAATCAGAGTCATATTCACCATGAAGGAATCAGAGTCATATTCACCATGAAGGAATCAGAGTCATATTCACCATAAAGGAATCAGAGTCATATTCACCATAAAGGAATCAGAGTCATATTCACCATAAAGGAATCAGAGTCATATTCACCATGAAGGAATCAGAGTCATATTCACCATAAAGGAATCAGAGTCATATTCACCATAAAGGAATCAGAGTCATGAAGGAATCAGAGTCATATTCACCATAAAGGAATCAGAGTCATATTCACCATAAAGGAATCAGAGTCATAAAGGAATCAGAGTCATATTCACCATAAAGGAATCAGAGTCATAAAGGAATCAGAGTCATATTCACCATAAAGGAATCAGAGTCATATTCACCATAAAGGAATCAGAGTCATATTCACCATAAAGGAATCAGAGTCATAAAGGAATCAGAGTCATATTCACCATAAAGGAATCAGAGTCATATTCACCATAAAGGAATCAGAGTCATATTCACCATGAAGGAATCAGAGTCATATTCACCAAAAAGGAATCAGAGTCATATTCACCATGAAGGAATCAGAGTCATATTCACCATGAAGGAATCAGAGTCATATTCACCATGAAGGAATCAGAGTCATAAAGGAATCAGAGTCATATTCACCATGAAGGAATCAGAGTCATATTATGTGCGGTTCAGACTCATCAAGGCCCAACCAGGAGACACGCGGCCATATTTGTTCAGGAAAAAAACGACTCTCTTCATGTCATTATCTCTAGTGGGATGAAACTACAATGGCACTAAGCTACATTACACCTGTCCATCAACTAATAGTGTAGGCATGCTGGATAAGCAGGTCAGTGTGATTGATCTGCCTGTTACACTGCTATATGGCTCCTCCTCCTCTCCTGCTGCCCTGCCTGTTACACTGCTATATGGCTCCTCCTCCTCTCCTGCTGCCTTGGCTCCTCCTCTCCTGCTGCCCTGCCTGTTACAATGCTATATGGCTCCTCCTCCTCTACATGATGCCCTGCCTGTTACACTGCTATTCAGCTCCTCCTCCTCTCCTGCTGCCCTGCCTGTTTCACTGCTATATGGCTCCTCCTCTGCTCCTCTGTTACATGATGCCCTGCCTGTTACACTGCTATTCAGCTCCTCCTCCTCTCCTGCTGCCCTGCCTGTTACACTGCTATATGCTATATGGCTGCCTCCTGCTCCTGCTGCCCTGCACTGTTACACTGCTATATGGCTCCTCCTCCTCTCCTGCTGCCCTGCCTGTTACACTGCTATATGGCTCCTCCCTCCTCTCCTGCTGCCCTGCCTGTTACACTGCTACATGGCTCCCCTCCTCTCCTGCTGCCCTGCCTGTTACACTGCTATATGGCTCCTCCTCCTCTCCTGCTGCCCTGCCTCTGTTACACTGCTCTATGGCTCCTCCTCCTCTCCTGCTGCCCTGCCTGTTACACTGCTATATGGCTCCTCCTCTCCTGCTGCCCTGCATGTTACACTGCTATATGGCTCCTCCTCCTCCTGCTGCCCTGCCTGCCTGTTACACTGCTACATGGCTCCTGTCCTGCTGCCCTGCCTGTTACACTGCTACATGGCTCCTCCTCCTCTCCTGCTGCCCTGCCTGTTACACTGCTATATGGCTCCTCCTCCTCTCCTGCTGCCCTGCCTGCCTGTTACACTGCTATATGGCTCCTCCTCCTCTCCTGCTGCCCTGCCTGTTTCACTGCTACATGGCTCCTCCTCCTCTCCTGCTGCCCTGCCTGTTACACTGCTATATGGCTCCTCCTCCTCTCCTGCTGCCCTGCCTGTTACACACTGCCTGTTACATGGCTCCTCCTCCTTCCTGCTGCCCTGCCTGTTACACTGCTATATGGCTCCTCCTCCTCTCCTGCTGCCCTGCCTGTTACACTGCTATGGCTCCTCCTCCTCTCCTGCTGCCCTGCCTGTTATGGCTCCTCCTCCTCTCCTGCTGCCCTGCCTGTTACACTGCTATATGGCTCCTCCTCCTCTCCTGCTGCCCTGCCTGTTACACTGCTACATGGCTCCTCCTCCTCTCCTGCTGCCCTGCCTGTTACACTGTTATTCAGCTCCTCCTCCTCTCCTGCTGCCCTGCCTGTTTCACTGCTATATGGCTCCTCCTCCTCTCCTGCTGCCCTGCCTGTTACACTGCTATTCAGCTCCTCCTCCTCTCCTGCTGCCCTGCCTGTTTCACTGCTATATGGCTCCTCCTCCTCTCCTGCTGCCCTGCCTGTTACACTGTTATTCAGCTCCTCCTCCTCTCCTGCTGCCTTGCCTGTTTCACTGCTATATGGCTCCTCCTCCTCTCCTGCTGCCCTGCATGTTACACTGCTATATGGCTCCTCCTCCTCTCCTGCTGCCCTGCCTGTTACATTGCTATATGGCTCCTCCTCCTCTCCTGCTGCCCTGCCTGTTACACTGCTACATGGCTCCTCCTCCTCTCCTGCTGCCCTGCCTGTTACACTGCTACATGGCTCCTCCTCCTCTCCTGCTGCCCTGCCTGTTACACTGTTATTCAGCTCCACCTCCTCTCCTGCTGCCCTGCCTGTTACACTGCTATATGGCTCCTCCTCCTCTCCTGCTGCCCTACCTGTTACACTGCTATATGGCTCCTCCTCCTATCCTGCTGCACCTGCCTGTTACACTGCTATATGGCTCCTCCTCCTCTCCTGCTGCCCTGCCTGTTACACTGCTATATGGCTCCTCCTCTCCTGCTGCCCTGCCTGTTACACTGCTATATGGCTCCTCCTCCTCTCCTGCTGCCCTGCCTGTTACACTGCTATTCGGCTCCTCCTCCTCTCCTGCTGCCCTGCCTGTTACACTGCTACATGGCTCCTCCTCCTCTCCTGCTGCCCTGCCTGTTACACTGCTATATGGCTCCTCCTCCTCTCCTGCTGCCCTGCCTGTTACACTGCTATATGGCTCCTCCTCTCCTGCTGCCCTGCCTGTTACACTGCTACATGGCTCCTCCTCCTCTCCTGCTGCCCTGCCTGTTACACTGCTATATGGCTCCTCCTCCTCTCCTGCTGCCCTGCCTGTTACACTGCTATATTGCTCCTCCTCCTCTCCTGCTGCCCTGGCTCCTCCTCTCCTGCTGCCCTGCCTGTTACAATGCTATATGGCTCCTCCTCCTCTACATGCTGCCCTGCCTGTTACACTGCTATATGGCTCCTCCTCCTCTCCTGCTGCCCTGCCTGTTACACTGCTATATGGCTCCTCCTCCTCTCCTGCTGCCCTGCCTGTTACACTGCTATATGGCTCCTCCTCCTCTCCTGCTGCCCTGCCTGTTACACTGCTATATGGCTCCTCCTCCTCTCCTGCTGCCCTGCCTGTTACACTGCTATATGGCTCCTCCTCCTCTCCTGCTGCCCTGCCTGTTACACTGCTATATGGCTCCTCCTCCTCTCCTGCTGCCCTGCCTGTTACACTGCTATTCAGCTCCCCCTCCTCTCCTGCTGCCCTGCCTGTTACACTGCTATATGGCTCCTCCTCCTCTCCTGCTGCCCTGCCTCTTACACTGCTCTATGGCTCCTCCTCCTCTCCTGCTGCCCTGCCTGTTACACTGCTATATGGCTCCTCCTCCTCTCCTGCTGCCCTGCCTGTTACACTGCTATACGGCTCCTCCTCTCCTGATGCCCTGCCTGTTTATTGACTTGTTGCTGAGTGTACTACAACCCTGCTCTGAGCAAAACTACAACACTTTCCTTAGCAACAACCTTTCCCTAAGTAATACTACAACCGTTTCCTTAGCAACAACCCTTCCCTGAGCAATACGACAACCCTTTCCTTAGCAACAACCTTTCCCTTTGTAATAATAGATCCCTTTCCTTAGCAACAACCCTGCTCTGAGCAATACTAGAATTCTTCCCATAGCAACAACATTTCCCTAAGTAATAATAGAACCCTTCCCTTAGCAACAACCTTTCCCTAAGTAATAATAGAACCCTTTCCTTAGCAACAACCCTTCCCCGAGCAATACTACAACCCTTTCCTTAGCAACAACCTGTCCCTAAGTAATAATAGAACCCTTTCCTTAGCAACAACACTTCCCTGAGCAATACTACAACACTTTCCTTAGCAACAACCTTTCCGTAAGTAATACTACAACCCTTTCCTTAGCAACAACCCTTCCCTGAGCAATACTACAACCCTTTCCTTAGCAACAACATTTCCCTAAGTAATACTACAACCCTTTCCTTAGCAACAACCTTTCCCTAAGTAATAATAGAACCCTTTCCTTAGCAACAACACTTCTCTGAGCAATACTACAAGCAGAGGGGTTTCCAATATAAATACATTAATAAAAATAAATTTTTATGAACATGATTTCATATTGTGTGTTGTATAGTGTATTACTGCTTTGTATATACTACTACTACAACTTCCACTACTGCTACTACTACTGCTACTACTACTGCTGCTACTAATAATACTACTGCTACTACTACTACTACTACTACTACTACTACTACTACTACCACTACTGCTACTACTACTAATATGACTACTACTACTACTACTACTACTACTACTACTACTACTACTACTACTACTACCACTACTACTACTAATATGACTACTACTACTACTACTACTACTACTACTACTACTACTGTTGCTGCTACTACTACTACTAATATGACTACTACTACTACTACTACTACTACTACTACTACTGCTACTGCTACTACTACTACTAATATGACTACTACTACTACTACTACTACTACTACTACTACTACTACTAATATGACTACTACTACTACTACTACTACTACTACTACTACTACTACTAATATGATGACTACTACTACTACTACTAATATGACTACTACTACTACTACTACTACTACTTCTACTACTACTACTACTACTACTACTACTACTACTACTACTACTACTACTGTTGCTGCTACTACTGCTATTACTACAATCCACCCCACAACTAACCATACAATTAAATGCAAAATGTGAATATTTAATATTTTACAATAATACTACTAATACTACAACTACTACTACTACTACTAATAATAATAATACTAATGAGATATAAATCATAACCATTGAATAGCGAACAAATGAAAATATGACATCAATCTATGTTGTTATGTTTTCTTAGCCATGTGTCATGACTTATATAATAATATTAATAATAATCCTCAATTCCATTGAGCAGATGCTTTTATCCACACTGACTGAGTCATGCTTGCATACATTTTGCATATGGTTGTCCGGGGAATCGAACCCAAAACCTTGGCAGCGCATGCGTCACGCTCTACTATCCGAGCCATATATCTTAAATTATTATTAGTATTACGGTATTCTACGTGACCATTCAGTTCTAGTCTCAACAGAAGACCAAACATTACACAGAGAGTCTCGTTGACAAATCACTGTATTAAAAGACACATCCACGGGTTGTTCACGGCGCTGGAAGCAGAAACGGTCTCCACTACAGAAAGAAAAAAAAGTCCATTACAAAATGTGAATTTATTTCCGCTCCAAGGCTAACTTACTCCCAACTGCATTCTGAAACCAGAAGGCTTCTAGTACTTTATAGGGCGATACACAACACTTCAGAACAGTAAGTAACAACGCTATATCTGATATGCTTGGTTCCATGTGCCTGCAGCAGCATGGTTTTGAGAGTACAGTTTATGCCTTTTCGTAGCAGGTTAGTAAAATGTACGCAAGCAGGATCATTCGAAGTTAATGTTAGGAAGAGGGTTAGCTAAAAATGCAAAAAACATTTTCAACTTTCGTCGTCAATTTGTCAGGAACTGTGTAACATCTCGACTTGACCCTGCTGCAGGCAACGCAACAGTTGGACAGACCGTGTGGGCCATAGTCTCTCTTCGGACGGCATGTTTTGGCACACATCAAACCGCTGAGGGAGAGAGAACTGTTTTACCATAATCCCCCTAGCATTATCTCTGTAGAGCGCTGGCCCACTGGAGCAATTCACAACAGACACATCGGAAATGTGTTTGTCCAACAATACACTATTGCCTAATGTTTAGGCTAATCAGGCTCAGTGTCATGCCAACGTTTTGGTAGCTTACATTTGTTTTTATTTGAAATGCCATGATCCAAATATCACATTTAGAAAGAATAAAACAAACATATATATATATATATATATATATATATCGAAATAATTATCAAATAAATACTGCTTTCAGGGATTTGGCAATTGGTTCAATGACATTTGAAATAATATGTTTTCCCTTTTTGTTTTACGCTGCGGCTGCTGTACAGCATATATTCTCACAATAACTACATTTCATTTGTATGCAATTTCAAATAGAAATGTTATGCAATTTCAAATAGAAATGTTATGCAATTTCAAATAGAAATGTGAACTGAGCTCTAGTGTTGAATGGGTTTCAAAGCCATAAATTCAAATCGTAACCTTGCTCAATGCTGGAGGAGGATGCAACCTTTACCGATGTCTCTGAAACGGAAATAAAGTCACTGACCTGTGTGAGTCCTCTTGTGGATCTTCAGGTTTTCCGATCGAGCAAATACTTTTCCACAGCCGGGGAAGGGACATGGGAATGGTTTCTCTCCGGTGTGCACTCTGATATGATTTACCAGTTTGTACTTGGCTTTAAATGGCTTTCCTTCTCTGGGACACTCTTCCCAGAAGCAGATATGGTTTGCCATCTCCGGGCCACCGACATGCTCCACCGTCACATGAGTTACTAGCTCGTGCATCGTGCTGTAAGTTTTTGAGCAGAGTTTCTTCGGCGACAGTTCCGGTTCATGCCACTTGCAGATGAGTTCTTGCTTTATTGGCTGCCTCATGTAGCGGAAGAATGCACCGGCTCCGTGATGCTGAGCGCCGAGGTTCATGTTCAGATGGTTCAGACCGCCGTAGCCATGTAATGTCGATGCGGAGAACGGATCAGCCCTGGAGCTCGCAACTTGACTCAAGTGATCAGACCTAACGTACATTTCGCTAGGTATTCCTAACCTTATTTGTCCATTCATGGCTTGGCCACCTGGTGCTCCGCTAGATGACTGCTCATGGTGGAGTCCGGAGAAGAGGGCATGGCTACCAGCATCAGGGTGATGGCCGTAGTGTCCCGGATAGCTACCTGTTGTTGAGACAAACATTCCGTGATGAGAGGTTGAACCGGGGCTCTGGTCGGTCAGTACCGGCATGGCTTGAGCTGTCAGATCCCTCCGAATGAGGAAATCCCTACCTGCGGCTGCGGATAACGCCTGGGCCGTGTGGGACATGGAATAAGGGACGGTCGCCGCCTGCACCGGGCCAAAAGCTCCCGTTTGACTGGAGACCACTTCACTGTGGCCTGCCATATGATGATTGTGGTGGTGATGGTGGTGTGGGTAATGATGGGCTGGGCTGATTTTGAGGGCCGCGGAGTGCCCCATGTGTTCTGGCCCAAATGGACTCGGCCCCAGGCGGGGTTTCGCAGTAATCTCCCCAGGGTGCGAGTGAGCCATTGAGTGTGGATGGCTGCTGAACCCCGGGAAGCCTGTCACGCTCTGAGGGGTATGGTGGTGATGATGGTGATGGTGGTGCGCCCCTACCAAGTCAACTAATCTCAGCGCCGTGTTCCGTTTGGAAAACGTAGGGTCCATCATAGGGCTTTCCAAAGCATTCATGTTCATTACTCCTAATTCTAGAATAACTTGACAGCAGGCAAAATAACAATGATGACAAATATATTTTAATTGCAATGAAAAATATAGAAAAACAAACTAAAACATATATTAAAAAAGTTTGAAAGTTGTGATTCTATCTCAGTGGCTGCATGGAATCCCATTCGGTTGGCCGGCAGCAGCAGCAGGACGCTTTGATAGTGAATAGAGAGATTCATGGTAGGCGCTGCAGCCCGTGGAGCTAAACAATCACGCCGACTTCTAATTGGTCAGAGCCCCGTGATTGACGTCACTTGTGACAAGTCTCCAATGTGAACAAAAAATGTTTTAGCGACAGCAAACAGGCAGAGCGCCTGCGCAGAGCCTCAGGCAAAAAAAAAAAAAAAAAATGTAGTTGTTATGCAAAAGGTTATTGTACTTTAAACTATTCTCCAAAAGTTAAACCGTTACACCAAAACGACAACTGTCATATTTTACTACTGAGTGACGAAGAGTTATGGAAGTGCAATATACCCAATGTAGCCTGAATAACACCTAGCCTACAGTACACATGAAAATAATGCAGTACAGCCTCTAAGGTTATAGCTGATAATCAACAGAGAGATATCTTCATTTCGGTGCATATTTTACGAAAATATGTCATTGAAATTCATAAAATGTATGCAGAGTCGGAAAATGTGTGCATCAAAGTACCGGATATATTTTCGAACATAGACTAGACTAGTCCTTTTCTCAAAAGCAATTCTCTGCGGTTCGGAGTTTTTACGCGGTTCGGAGTTCACTCAATGGCCCAAAATGATCCGGTAAGATAAAGAAACGTTTTTTTTTACACGTTTTCCCAGGCGCTCGCTTGTTCGTCCGCACCGCACCACCACCCCTCGTTGCTCGTTGCGCTTCGTCCTCCTCCTCGTCGCGGGATCGGTTTCTGTGTATTAGTGAATAGAGACGACGCCGTCCATTGTCCCGGGAAAAAGTAATGGAACCGACCTGTTGTTATGATCCGGGGTAATTTCGCTCACGAGCCCTGTCGGATTGAGACCCAGAACTGAAGCGGATCAGGGGCACGGGAGGTGGCGCCCGATGAACGGCACAGAACGGCACAAGAGCGGTAGAGATTTAAATCCAAAATAAAACTTGCTAAAATATGAGTTTATACTTTAGAATGATACCCCGAGAGGGAAAGGGATGTCTGCTGTCGAAGGAAAGAACATAAAAGTTAATATTGTTGATGATTCCCTGCTATCAAACCAACACCGCTACACAATACCATAAATCACAAAACATATTTTGCATTTATTTTGTCTTTGGATTTATGTTAGACGATGAGATTTAATTGTTAATAACGTTTTTTCCTCTCCTCTTTTATTTAAGACATTGATTCAGAAACCAACGCGTTATTGGAGCACCTGAAGCTGCTGCATATGTTATATAAAATATATATATTTAAAAAAAACATTCCGCTCATCTCTACTGTTTGTGATGCTATAGTGTGTCATCATTATGTTCGGCCTAATATAATCAACTACATAATGAAGACATTGAGCTGCGATATGATATCATTAACATTTTTTTTAATCAACTTTATTTTGCTGTTCACATCTATATTAAAGGGACTATTTATTGTTGTAACCTAATTCTAGCCTATAAAACTGTTGTCACGGGTCCTCCTAGCTAAGGCCTTGAATAGGGTTTTTTTTCATTCAACTTTAACATTTGGTAAACGCATGTATATTAATCGACATATACTTAAAAATATTATTACCTCAATCTACATTTGGGCCCTTTTATCTTAATCAAAACAGTCGGAGACAAATAGGAATTGTTCTGTGAATTGACCCAAAAGGAGGTCAAACCGTTGCCATTAGATCCATGTCAAATATAGCATGCAGAAAGTGTTTAACATTAGGTCGGATTATAACGTGCCACCAGTAGTCAATCATTGGGCTGTTGTCTCAGAGAGCCACGGGTAGGTTCAGAGGCAGTAAAGCCGTCATTTATTTTGACAGTGTGTCTTGCCAATATTTGACTACTTTGTGACCATCGCCTCAATAGGTATTTGAGAGACACAGGTTGGGTTATATTCATGCATCGGTCTCTTTGGGCTGTTGAACAAAAGTAATGTCCATTCTCAATGTAGAATGAATTTGTTAATCAGTTAACAAAAAAATATAAACAAGTATAAAATATTCCGTTAGTATGTCAATAACGTGGTCATTTTACAACCACAATATATTGCAAAAAAAAAAAAAAAAAAACGTTTTGGGGTAAATGTAATTTTAGGCACTTCTAAAACACAACTAGCGTACTGCACTGCACACTGCTGAAAATGCTGGACACCAAACATGTCCCACCCCACCTATCTATGTGAGTACATCTCCTGCACACTCCGATCAGTTACCGAAACAACATAATGATGCAGCATTCTAAAACAAGACATTTTTCTATATGTAGGCGAATGGGCCACATATTTATTTATGTTAGTATTTGTGACTCAATGTTATTCGGTCAACAGTAATTCAATTGATATGGACTGGCCATGTGTAGTAAGTAGGCCATGTGCTTTGTTCTTTACACCAAAAACGTAAAACAGAAATGTATTACTTTTAGGGGGATAAAGTTGGCATATTACGCACAGGCTACCATTGTAAATACTGATAGAGATAGGCCGACGGCAGTGATTGAACGTCTCTGGAGAATCATAACCACGATTGACTTGTCAAAGTCATTTGGTGACAAAGCCACGTTAAACACGTCATGAATAAGTAAATATAATGTGAAATATGTGTGATCCTGGCAATGTTTATGAAGTGGCCTCGGCTCCAGGTGCCTAGTGCAGGGTCGCAGCTGTAGTCTGCAGAGAGAGAGAGAGAGAGAGAGAGAGAGAGAGAGAGAGAGGAGAGCTCAGGAACACACTGCAGTAATGCATATGCCGAGGAAGAGCTTTTTCTGGTCCAAGCTGCGCCCTCTTGTAAACCACAAGAAATAAAGCAAATGGGTCGGGACCAAGACCAGACCATATTGAAGCAATTCACAGATAGGGACCAAGACCAGACCATATTGCAGCAATTGACAAAACGCGTAATCGCTAAGCTAATTGAGTTGTTTTGTATATGTAAATACAAAAATATGTAGAAAGGGAAAATAATATACTGTATATATATGTATGTTATATGCATAAACTGGACATATTTTTCGTTACAAACAACACGGTGTGGTGTATATGCCGTTCGCCAATCAGAATTAGATTGCCTTTCCAAACTCAATGTATTTCAGAAAAGGCCTATTTTAACGCATTTAATGTCAGTTGTAAGACACCGCTTAATAACATCCCGATTACGTTATGTTACATCACTATTACCTTATGGTACATCACTATTACCTTATGGTACATCACTATTACCTTATGGTACATCACTATTACCTTATGGTACATCACTATTACCTTACGTTACATCACTATTACCTTATGGTACATCACTATTACCTTATGGTACATCACTATTACATTACATCACTATTACCTTATGTTACATCACTATTACCTTATGTTACATCACTATTACCTTATGTTACATCACTATTACCTTATGTTACATCACTATTATGTTACATCACTATTATGTTACATCACTATTACGTTACATCACTATTACCTTATGGTACATCACTATTACCTTATGGTACATCACTATTACGTTATGTTACATCACTATTACCTTATGGTACATCACTATTACCTTATGGTACATCACTATTACCTTATGTTACATCACTATTATGGTACATTACTATTACCTTATGGTACATCACTATTACCTTATTACATCACTATTACGTTACATCACTATTACCTTATGGTACATCACTATTACGTTACATCACTATTACCTTATGTTACATCACTATTATGTTACATCACTATTACGTTACATCACTATTATGTTACATCACTATTACCTTATGTTACATCACTATTACCTTATGGTACATCACTATTACCTTATGGTACATCACTATTACCTTATGGTACATCACTATTACCTTATGGTACATCACTATTACCTTATGGTACATCACTATTACGTTACATCACTATTATGTTACATCACTATTATGTTACATCACTATTATGTTACATCACTATTACCTTATGTTACATCACTATTACGTTACATCACTATTATGTTACATCACTATTATGTTACATCACTATTATGTTACATCACTATTATGTTACATCACTATTATGTTACATCACTATTATATTACATCACTATTACCTTATGTTACATCACTATTACGTTACATCACTATTATGTTACATCACTATTATATTACATCACTATTACCTTATGGTACATCACTATTATGTTACATCACTATTACCTTATGGTACATCACTATTACGTTACATCACTATTATGTTACATCACTATTACCTTATGGTACATCACTATTACGTTACATCACTATTATGTTACATCACTATTACGTTATGTTACATTACTATTATGTTACATCACTATTATGTTACATCACTATTACGTTATGGTACATCACTATTATGTAACATCACTATTACATTACATCACTATTACCTTATGTAACATCACTATTATGTTACATCACTATTATGTAACATCACTATTACCTTATGTTACATCACTATTACCTTATGTTACATCACTATTACCTTATGTTACATCACTATTACCTTATGTTACATCACTATTATGTTACATCACTATTATGTTACATCACTATTACCTTATGTTACATCACTATTATGTTACATCACTATTACCTTATGTTACATCACTATTACCTTATGTTACATCACTATTATGTTACATCACTATTACCTTATGTTACATCACTATTACATTACATCACTATTACCTTATGTTACATCACTATTACCTTATGTTACATCACTATTACCTTATGTTACATCACTATTATGTTACATCACTATTACGTTACATCACTATTACCTTATGTTACATCACTATTATGTTACATCACTATTACGTTACATCACTATTACCTCATGTTACATCACTATTACGTTACATCACTATTACGTTACATCACTATTATGTTACATCACTATTACCTTATGTTACATCACTATTACCTTATGTTACATCACTATTACCTTATGTTACATCACTATTACCTTATGTTACATCACTATTATGTTACATCACTATTACCTTATGTTACATCACTATTACATTACATCACTATTACCTTATGTTACATCACTATTACCTTATGTTACATCACTATTACCTTATGTTACATCACTATTATGTTACATCACTATTATGTTACATCACTATTACGTTACATCACTATTACCTTATGGTACATCACTATTACGTTACATCACTATTATGTTACATCACTATTACCTTATGGTACATCACTATTACGTTACATCACTATTATGTTACATCACTATTACGTTATGTTACATTACTATTATGTTACATCACTATTATGTTACATCACTATTACATTACATCACTATTACCTTATGTAACATCACTATTACATTACATCACTATTACCTTATGTAACATCACTATTATGTTACATCACTATTATGTAACATCACTATTACCTTATGTTACATCACTATTACCTTATGTTACATCACTATTATGTTACATCACTATTACGTTACATCACTATTACCTTATGTTACATCACTATTACGTTATGTTACATCACTATTATGGTACATCACTATTACCTTATGGTACATCACTATTACCTTATGTTACATCACTATTATGTTACATCACTATTACGTTACATCACTATTACCTCATGTTACATCACTATTACGTTACATCACTATTATGTTACATCACTATTACGTTACATCACTATTACCTTATGTTACATCACTATTATGTTACATCACTATTATGTAACATCACTTTTATGATACATCATCACTATTACCTTATGTTACATCACTATTACGTTACGTTTATAAGAAATTAAATGCCCTGTAGCCTGTCCTATCGACCATAATATTAATTAAATTAGCGGCCTCCACCCATAATGGATATATTATTATCTATATCATTGGTCACCTTGCTGTAATGTTCTCCATTCACAATAAATCAGTCAGCAATGCCAATCACCAGATACTTCTGATAAATCAGTCAGCAATGCCAATCACCAGATACTTCTGATAAATCAGTCAGCAATGCCAATCACCAGATACTTCTGATAAATCAGTCAGCAATGCCAATCACCAGATACTTCTGATAAATCAGTCAGCAATGCCAATCACCAGATACTTCTGATAAATCAGTCAGCAATGCCAATCACCAGATACTTCTGATAAATCAGTCAGCAATGCCAATCACCGGATACTTCTGATAAATCAGTCAGCAATGCCAATCACCGGATACTTCTGATAAATCAGTCAGCAATGCCAATCACCAGATACTTCTGATAAATCAGTCAGCAATGCCAATCACCAGATACTTCTGATAAATCAGTCAGCAATGCCAATCACCAGATTCTTCTGATAAATCAGTCAGCAATGCCAATCACCAGATTCTTCTGATAAATCAGTCAGCAATGCCAATCACCAGATACTTCTGATAAATCAGTCAGCAATGCCAATCACCAGATTCTTCTGATAAATCAGTCAGCAATGCCAATCACCGGATTCTTCTGATAAATCAGTCAATGCCAATCACCAGATACTTCTGATAAATCAGTCAGCAATGCCAATCACCGGATTCTTCTGATAAATCAGTCAGCAATGCCAATCACCAGATTCTTCTGATAAATCAGTCAGCAATGCCAATCACCGGATTCTTCTGATAAATCAGTCAGCAATGCCAATGATTCTTCTGATAAATCAGTCAGCAATGCCAATCACCGGATTCTTCTGATAAATCAGTCAGCAATGCCAATCACCAGATACTTCTGATAAATCAGTCAGCAATGCCAATCACCAGATACTTCTGATAAATCAGTCAGCAATGCCAATCACCAGATTCTTCTGATAAATCAGTCAGCAATGCCAATTCTTCTGATAAATCAGTCAGCAAGCCAATCACCAGATACTTCTGATAAATCAGTCAGCAATGCCAATCACCAGATTCTTCTGATAAATCAGTCAGCAATGCCAATCACCGGATTCTTCTGATAAATCAGTCAGCAATGCCAATCACCAGATACTTCTGATAAATCAGTCAGCAATGCCAATCACCAGATTCTTCTGATAAATCAGTCAGCAATGCCAATCACCAGATTCTTCTGATAAATCAGTCCAAGATATTCTTCTGATAAATCAGTCAGCAATGCCAATCACCGGATTCTTCTGATAAATCAGTCAGCAATGCCAATCACCAGATTCTTCTGATAAATCAGTCAGCAATGCCAATCACCAGATACTTCTGATAAATCAGTCAGCAATGCCAATCACCAGATACTTCTGATAAATCAGTCAGCAATGCCAATCACCAGATACTTCTGATAAATCAGTCAGCAATGCCAATCACCAGATACTTCTGATAAATCAGTCAGCAATGCCAATCACCAGATACTTCTGATAAATCAGTCAGCAATGCCAATCACTGGATACTTCTGATAAATCAGTCAGCAATGCCAATCACCAGATTCTTCTGATAAATCAGTCAGCAATGCCAATCACCAGATTCTTCTGATAAATCAGTCAGCAATGCCAATCACCAGATACTTCTGATAAATCAGTCAGCAATGCCAATCACCAGATACTTCTGATAAATCAGTCAGCAATGCCAATCACCAGATACTTCTGATAAATCAGTCAGCAATGCCAATCACCGGATTCTTCTGATAAATCAGTCAGCAATGCCAATCACCAGATACTTCTGATAAATCAGTCAGCAATGCCAATCACCAGATACTTCTGATAAATCAGTCAGCAATGCCAATCACCAGATACTTCTGATAAATCAGTCAGCAATGCCAATCACCAGATACTTCTGATAAATCAGTGGACAATAAACATGCAGATTCAACTACAAAGATGTTTTGCCTTCTGTTGTTGTATTTGATGATTCCCAGACCCCTGTCGAACCCCAAAGGTATTTATGTCTTCCCTGTTTAGAGTCACTTGGACACACGTTCCATCATGACCGTTTTCCACCTGTTGAAGCCAAGGGTCTTCCAGATTTGTATGTGAGTTGTGGTAGTCTACTTTAAAACTTGATACAACTTGTACGGAAAAAGAGAACCATGGATAATGTTCTCTTCCCTTTGGCCTCTCAGGAAGGAGTCGGAGAATGTACGGAGCAGAAACGTGCAGTCAAAATGAGATTTTAATGGTTCGTATGGCAAGTCTGTTCATGCGGCTTTGAACCAGCGAGAGCTGCAAATCCCACTTGATAACTTCGGTAACCCACAACGTTGTACACATATATACCGTCTGGCTATGGTGACGCAGTAAGCTTTTACTAGTCGGCCAACATACAACGTGAGCAGTGTTTTGTTTTCAACAATCACCAGTGAGTTATCATCATAAATGTCCTTCAAAGTAACTGATTGTTAAACATCTTTGTGATGATAACTTTTTGTGTGATTTTGGGGAAAGAATTTAGGTTGAGAATGATCATGCCAGAAGGGAGTCCTGACTGCTGATGTTCCCTTTTACGAGGCTGCTGCAAAAACGGACGTGGAATTGAGAGAGAGACAGAGAAAGAGGGATGGGGGGCGCAAAACAGAGTTCACAGATAACTACAGCCTAGGCCCTACATATGTAGGATCCTAATTTGAGACAGGTTGCTACAGCTGGAAATTTAATTACAGCAAAAATACAGCAGGAGGAAATGTGAATTTTTATGTGATTTAGAACTAATGGACATTTATGTAGGGGTTGATACATTTTACATAAGGGAAAATACAGTCTGAATTTTAAAGTGGAAATTAGAAGCTTCAGAAGCCTGTTTAAACCTCAAACAGACTACATGATTTAAAAGTTCTTCATTGCCAGAAAGTTCTCCTGTAACAGAATGATCAGGTTAAAATCCTCCATCTTTAGACGTTCTCCTGTAACAGAGTGATCAGATTAAGATCCTCCATCTGTAGACGTTCTCCTGTAACAGAGTGATCAGATTAAGATCCTCCATCTGTAGACGTTCTCCTGTAACAGAGTGATCAGATTAAGATCCTCCATCTGTAGACGTTCTCCTGTAACAGAGTGATCAGATTAAGATCCTCCATCTGTAGACGTTCTCCTGTAACAGAGTGATCAGATTAAGATCCTCCATCTGTAGACGTTCTCCTGTAACAGAGTGATCAGATTAAGATTCTCCATCTGTAGACGTTCTCCTGTAACAGAGTGATCAGATTAAGATCCTCCATCTGTAGAAGTTATCCTGTAACAGAGTGATCAGATTAAGATCCTCCATCTGTAGACGTTCTCCTGTAACAGAGTGATCAGATTAAGATCCTCCATCTGTAAATGTTTCCATGGTCACACCTGATGTGTAAATGGCAACACATGAAGTGTAAAACTGGAGGATAGCTTTATAAAAGAGGTGCTGTGTGCACAGGAAGTGATGAGTGAGCCAACCTGGGTTGTGAGGCTACTTGCAGTGTTTTTCAACATTGACAATGGATTGTTATTTCGAGATAGACCTATAGCCGATTTGAACTGACAAATAAAAAAATAAAATACTTACTTAATCGTGGCACTTGTAGGATAATTGGTATATTATTAGTCATATTATAATGTGTTTGTGACAGTCACATATTGACGTTTTGGCTGTTTTGTATTAATATTCCCTTGTGGTATGTATCCATGCAGCCTCTACTCCCTAAACTACTTGAATAGAGAGGGGGAAATGGAGTCGAGTCGTCTTTTCCGTTCCCTTTCATCCTCCGGAAATTTGACTCGATCCAAAGATTGCCATGGAAATCAACAAAGACATCGCCATGCCCTCAACGTGTGTCCTATGAAATCAAACAAATATCCCTGATCAGCAACAGAGAGTGTGTGGTATACTGTTATATACTATATACCCCAGTCTCTTTGCTGAGCAACAACATTCAGCGACACATTGACTTCTTGGTATGCAACCGAATAGCTATGCTCCACATCAGCATTTGCCACCGCCTTCCCTAACAAAAAGTGTGTTTTAGTATGGAAAGTTGTTGCTATGCATTAGTTATAGAGGAACATGCACGCATTTGACTTCTAGCAGTGTATAGTGTGACTGAATAGCCGACGACTGTCTACATTTTCACACCGTCTATTGTTGCTTTTATTTCTCTCAACTTTCTTTCTTGTGTTATTCAGCCGTTTAACCAAAACCACAGTCAGCAATCTCACAATACCTGGGATTGATGATGCACGCGGACCAATAGGAGAGGGGCCTCGGCACGCGGATTGTTATTTGATGGGTGCATGTTAGTAGGGGGATAGGGCCTCCTCCAATGATCGTCTGAGTAACGGGTCACATGTTTGGGCCCCCCTTCCTCTCCATTCATCAGGGGTGGACTGTGTTGTCTTTTCAATTCATTTATCTGCAGGAATGATTGCGACTATCAGTCTGAAGCTCACCGCCTGACTGGGGAGGTGAAAGTTTCGCCACAGGAAGATAAACCGCAAAATACAATATTGTACATGATTTGCGTGTGCATCGGATGAGAATTAGTGTGGGGGAGAATTCCACTCTTGTTTTAGGTAAATAGAAAACCGGTGGATTGGAGTTTGTACTCCTCTGTAAGGTCTGAGAGAGACTTTTGCATAAAGAGAGAAAGCGAGAGAAGTATAGGAGTGAGAGAATAACTGTTCGTGATTTTTTATTTCTGCTCTCAGTCGCCTCATTGAGTTGTAGACTGCCGGAAGATGCTTCTGGATGCAGGACCCCAGTACCCAACCATAGGAGTCACTACGTTCGGCTCCTCAAGGCATCACTCAACAGGCGAAGTCACAGAAAGAGAAGTGGCTTTGGGGATAAATCCGTTCGCAGACGGGATGGGAGCTTTTAAAATCAACCACAGCTCCCACGACCTGGGCTCCGGCCAGACGGCGTTCTCCTCCCAGGCTCCCGGCTACGCTGCTGCCGCCCTGGGTCACCACCACCACCCGACACACGTCAGCTCCTACTCCACCGCAGCCTTCAACTCCACCCGGGACTTTCTCTTCAGAAACCGGGGCTTCGGGGATGCCACCAGCGCGCAGCACAGCCTGTTTGCCTCGGCAGCGGGAAGTTTTGCAGGGCCACATGGACACTCTGATGCCGCGGGGCACCTGCTCTTCCCGGGACTCCACGAGCAAGCCGCAAGTCATGCATCATCAAATGTCGTCAACAGCCAGATGCGGCTTGGCTTTACCGGGGACATGTACGGCCGGGCTGACCAGTACGGCCATGTTACGAGCCCCCGCTCCGACCACTACGCCTCCTCCCAGCTGCACGGCTATGGCCCCATGAACATGAACATGGCGGCTCACCACGGGGCAGGGGCCTTCTTCCGATACATGAGGCAGCCCATCAAACAAGAGCTCATCTGTAAGTGGGTCGAGCCCGAACAGTTGTCGAACCCCAAAAAGGCTTGCAACAAAACGTTCAGCACGATGCACGAGCTCGTGACCCACCTGACAGTGGAGCATGTCGGTGGACCGGAGCAGTCTAACCATATCTGCTTCTGGGAAGAGTGCGTCAGAGAAGGAAAACCATTTAAAGCCAAGTACAAACTGGTAAATCATATCAGAGTGCACACCGGAGAGAAACCATTCCCATGTCCCTTCCCCGGCTGTGGAAAAGTGTTTGCCCGATCGGAGAACCTGAAGATCCACAAAAGGACACACACTGGTAAGAAATGTAACATGTTTTTATAAATTTCCGCTCCAAAAGCGATGAACTGTGATTAAACGTAAGACATATTTGACTGTGTAACAGGAATAGCTTATCAAATTGAATGTTTTTGTTACGTTTTTACACACACAAAAAAATGTCAACAATATTGAATGCATTTATTAAATTGTATATACAGTATAACTTTATTATTCGTGTTTTGAAACTTTCAACAATTAATATAATGCAATAGGTTTGTGAAATATGTGGCATGCTGTTGCGAACTGTTTATCTTAGTGGTCTAAGTAAAACATGCGAACACAACAAAATGTGTGTGTAAATATATAGGCCTACACACAGTAAACAAATCATAAATACTGAAAATAAGGTTATCTTTATACAATATCCTTGAACCACGTGACAACTGAAACTCTGAAATGTTCATGTTAAATGAAAATGTATCATAGTTCATATTCTCCGTGTGTAAAATGTTTATGTCGTGTCATTTTTTTTCTTAAGGTGAAAAACCTTTCAAGTGTGAGTTTGAGGGCTGCGACAGACGGTTTGCCAACAGCAGCGACCGGAAGAAACACATGCACGTCCATACATCTGACAAGCCTTATCTCTGCAAGCAATGCGACAAGTCCTATACACATCCCAGCTCTCTGCGGAAACACATGAAGGTAACACATTAACTTACACTTTTTATTTTAATCCGTGGCTACTAATTGTTCTGAATATTTAGCGTGCTATAAATAAGTCCATATATTGGATATTGTTGAGAAGGAAAATGCTGTGTATACATTGCAGCATGATGCAGTACAACTAACTAGCTGTTGTGTTTTCATAAAAACTTTCACGCTGTAATAATTTCCAAAATATTGCATCATGCATTTTAATTTAGGATCTTGGTTTATTTATTAAAAATGGATTATCATTAACATGTATATAATTAGCCGGCGTATTTTCTTCTCACTATGGAGAATCGAACTTTAAGCCTTCATATATTTTCGTAAAGTATGGCAGCGTATGAGTAATACACAGGCACACTGTCAAATGTAAAAAATGTCCTGTTGTTCATTATTTTATTTTTTTCGCTCTGTCTCATAGGTTCACGAGGCTACCACGCAAGGACCCCAACCGTCACCAGCGGCCAGTTCCGGGTACGAATCGTCCACGCCGCCCACCATCGTGTCCCCGTCCACAGAGAACCACAATTCCAGTTCCATATCACCGGCAGCCTCGACAGTACACCACACGACCAGTCACCACACCACGCTGTCGTCAAATTTTAACGAATGGTACGTGTAAAATATTTTCACAAAGACTGCAGAAATAGGACTGCTTGGAATCAAAGACTTTGAAAGTCAGTCTATAATGCGTGGACAGAGAAAATTACGGGGAAGCCAAAATGGTTGGTTAATGGCTACAGAGAGAGAGACAGAGTGATGCATGGACAAGGTGCACGACCAGCTACCAAGTTAAAGTTTTTTTTAAACACCCCCCCCCCGTCTCTTTTTTGAAAGACTGCACGCAAGATATCTCAATGCATGCTATCTGCGGTTCGTGGCCTGGTTTTCTTTGTACATAAAGATTCACAGTTCAAACATGTTATATTTTATTTTGTAAATAGTTATATCACAGTTTAAGGGCATTTGTGAAAACGTGGTCCCTAGATATATGGAAAATGAGATGAGTTTTAACAATAATATTGCGATGACTAGTGTTGATTGAACAGAATGTTGTAGTTGATGTGTACCCCAATGTGAATTACTCAGTATAACTACCGTCTCCACTATGACGTCGACCTTACCGACTATTAGTCTATTTATGTGCTTTTGTATTTGGTGCCACATTCCGTCTACGGTCCAGTTGGAGTAGCACAGTACTTACCATTGCTGTTATTTAATGTCATGTCGATAAATCGTGTAGTGAAAGCCTGAAACTCCGTGTCAATCTGTTTATGTACGTGATAAAATATTTTTAAAAAACTATTTGTCCATTACCTTGATAATGTCAAGGCAGTATTACCTTATCCGCATGTAAAGGGTAACGTTAGAAATGATCGGGATTTATGGAGAAATACGCTCTTATGTAGAATTTAGTCTACACAAAATGTTTGGTTACATTTCGTACTATATTAAAGCATAAAAAAATACAACCAACTATTGTCTTCCAATATTTTTTGTTTCTCATAGCCTACTGTCTAAATATGACTGGACATCAAAATGACTGTTTCGTGATTACCTATGTATACCATTATCATTAACAACACAGTTAAATAGAGAACTAGGCATTTAGTAAAGCATGATAAGCCTATATGAGGTATTATATTGAAATAACTATCATACTAAATAACCTTTTTTAAATGACATGTTCACAGGGGCACAAATCAAAGAGGTGGTGCACATTTCATAAACACGACTATCAATAAAGGGACATGATATACGGACCGTCTTATCAGGGGACCGTCTTATCAGGCTAGGCTACTGCTCTATCACCCGCTTATCGAAGGGCACCACCTCAATCACATCATGCTAGCCTTTTTTAGGCTTGCACAATCCTATTCAGTAATACGAATTAATGTTAAGTAATTTCATTATTCCTGTCCTTGTCTCCTGTTAATCCATAATTAACATACCAGTCCTTGCCCTCGAGTAATTCGAGAATGTAAACGGTTAATCGTGACGGATATAATTATCAGTCTGTGTAAACGAAATTGTTTATGTTTTTACTTAATTGTTTTGTCGATGTAATTCAGTTTCCCCAAAAGCTCGCTGTGTCAGATGGATGTCATAGTGCCGAGGAAGTGTTGGGACTTCTGGAGTCAGTGTTGTAGTCTTTGTTCCGTGGTGTAGCCAGCCTGGTTGACCGGACCATTAGGCAGGGTTCACGTCAACAGACAGACGCCAGTGATCACCAGCCTGGCCTGCGTCGTTAACACTGCCAGTGCGCTAAGGCGACAGAGAATAGAATCATATAATCCCCGATCTGTCAGTCTGCAGCTGACAACATGACACGTTGGACAGGCCGAAAAATGACGGAACAATTCTAACAGAAAAGACGAAGACAAATGGCCTGCACACAATGTTCAATTGATCAGTCATCAGTAACAATCCTCACGCAGTGTGTTTATGTGTTTTATTGTTTTTTACATATAGTTTACAGTAATACTACGGGCCTAAACATTTTATCTGAAATAAGATTTGAAATAAGATCTGTTTTTTTTTATTTTATTAAAATGATTTGCAATCGTACAGGATGGAACTAAGAGTTGAAATATGATCTGTTTTTATAAAATACGTTACCATGGTCCAGGATGAAATAGAATAATTACTATGTGTTTTTCCAAGTCCATATAAAACATTTGATTTAAAATGTAAGAGTGTGTGTATGTGCATTCGTGTGTGTGTGTAATTTAAATGGCGGAAATTCATGATATCTAAGGTGATTTGTTTGAAATGTTTTCATATTATTTTTGCGTGCCAGGCTATTCATTCTTTTTCCTGATAAATGAATGGCGGTACTAAAATGACTTTTCCGACTCTATTTAAGACTATCTATTTAGATTCTAGTGCCAATACGTTTTCATTCATGCATCATTAGACCAGCTATAGAAAGTGCTGTGTATACCATATACCCATAAATATGTTTTGCATTATAGAAGGACATTGGTTTTGTTTGAAAAGACCGGTCGTTCTCCAACAAAGCTAGAAAGCTTTGCTTATCGACTCTTGAACGCTTCGACGCTTGAATTTCTTTAACATTTATTTTGAACTAAAATATCACTAGGCCTCAAATATAACTTTATAATATTATTAGATGTTACCAGATCATATCGTTATATCGCACACCTGATTTCGGAAAAAGCAACAAATGCATGTCGAGGCTGAATTCAACTGCAAAGTGTCTTGAACTACGAGACAACCATGGTCTCCTCATGCCAATATCAGCGCTACACAGACAGACACTACTAAAGCATGTATATGCAGAGATTCCATTAGGTTACTCAAGTTCAAGACGATTGTATTCAACTCGTAATAACTCTGTCCATGCAGGGGGCTTTAGAACCACACACTGTGTGTCGTAGTGATAGCCTAAAAAGTAACACAATAGTCCTATAATTACCAATGTCCTACATTTGTTCTCAGTCTTTTCAAATGTTAATAGTTGACATTTGTTCTGTAATAACACATGACGATGTCTGTTTTTTAATGTAAAATGTCAATTACATTGTTTATGTGTGTTTATGACTAATTTAATTACATTTGTTTTACATTTTGGAATATATATCTGGTAGAATCAATATTTGAGATTCTTCCTTTACAAAAATAGCTGACATGGAAATCTTCTCGTCTCCAGACGAAGATGTCTGAATGACAGGCGGTGTAGCCAACACGGCGTGCATGGGCTCTTATGAACCGGATAATCGACGGAATAAGGAAATCTCATCCTTTCAGTTTTGTTCACACTAACTTAATTTGTTCAGTTGACTGTATTGCGACGTTTCTTAACGGTCACAACAAGCAGAAAACAGCAGAGTCGCGTTTAAAGCTCTTGAACAGCGCAGGCGCCAGCCCTCAGTGCGCCTAGCTTGTCAATGAATATTTATGACTTGCGCTAGCAGCCAGTTAAACCCAGGCCGAGCTGTGTGTGTTGTTTTCAATGATAGAAATGAATGCGAACTTGCACGTTCCAACTATTAATTATATTTAAACCTTCAGGAAAATATTTGACCCATGAATACAGACATGTGTCACTTTATAACTTCAACACGCAGGTTATTGCAGAGTAAAATATCCTGTTCCAAATATGATAGTCAGATTATAGCGTAGTATGGTCCAATTATAATATAGACGTCAAATATTCAATTAAGATGTTAATGGAAATCAAGGTTTTATTATTTGACTAAGAGACCTACAAAACGGGTAATACTAACTCTCGAACAAAGCCGTTCGCTACCAAAATAGCTGCTTACTTTCTCCAATAATATAAGACAATATGTTTCATCATTTCAGAGTTATTTCAAGTTCTGAACAAAGTTTAGAAGACATTCTGTATGATTATGTTCGTTATTGTTATACCCTAACCTGTTTTTTCTGATTGGGTGTTGGAGTGTAAACCTGGCAACTTGTTTCCAATGCGCACTTGTTGTTGGCCTATACAATCCTCAAATCTGTCAAGTTATTAACATAGTTGCCAGGCTGCAGGTAGGATTAGTCTAGTAATCAAGTTACTGAATTCACCAGTCTATGTACTAGAGCTGAGGCGTTGGTTGAACCCGGCAGTACATGGAGCCCCGGAGCCCCGGAGCCCCGGAGGAACACGGAGACCCAGTCGGGAGAAGAGAAGGAAGGCTGTTGTGCCACTTGATGAATCATGACTCTGCCCGTCCACGGTTCCACATGTTCATCCCACGGTGTTAACTAAATGAATACGATACATATTTAGTCGTAAGACTACATGCTCATATGTATAGGGTAGCGTATGTGTCCCCCCCAAAATAATCAATGATGGTGCAAACATGTTTAGTTAGACAATTGATCTGATGATTGAACATTTGTGTCTTTAGTTTAGGATAGTTTAGTCCTTATTATGGTAACAGGTGAAAAAAAAAATCATCGGTGTGATTACACGTATTTAAAAAAAAAAACCCCTTTTGGGCAGAAATGTGTATTTATTATAATGATTGTGATGATTCAGCTAATGTTCTGTTTGTTATCGTGTCGTTATCTCTTCTGTGTGGTTTCTTTTCATGAACCCAAGGCAAATAAAGACATCCAGCCTTACAGATCAGAGAGCCGCTGCCAAGGGCCCTTCATATCCTTCATGTTTTCCATCCACCTACTTACGATCTTGGTTAAATGACAACGCTATTTTCTTACATATACATAACATTTAAAGGAAACCTTTGATAATGGGTAAGCCTGTTTGTATCGATGCGTATTGTGCTATATATGTCTGAACTATGCTGTACCCTTCCCAAGGCCACTATATATCCGTTTTCAGAGATAAAGATCCTTATTCGCCAGCCGTACAGTGGACAGTGAATCATATCAACCCTACAATGAACCTCTCGGGTTGCCGTCTAGCTGTTAGGCAGAGATGGATGTGAGAGGGGCAATTCCTGCCCTTTCTCCAATGTAAAGGTAGTTGGACTTTTTTCTCTCTCTCTCTCTCTCTTCCTCAATTCACATGCGCTTGTCCTTTGGCTGACTTGTCGGCTGTCTCTGTTCAAAAGCTTCTGATAGGTTGATCTGCCTGAGCCGCTGTGTGCTGCGGAGTTGAACTTTGAGAGGTGGTATGGAAAACTACATATTCATGCTCCGCGTAAAGCTGACATGAGCGCGTCAGATGTGTATGGTCACATCTGACGCGCTCGCTATATATATATATATATATATATATATATATATATATATATATATATATAGCACAATACGCATCGATATATATATTCTGATATATTACTACCGTGGAAAGACATTCTAACGGGAAAGTTAATGCAACACTAATGTCGTAATAATTTGCATTGTTAGCAGCTCACTTGAAGATACCAATTGTACGCGTTAAACACAACGAGCATAGACATAGACATATCGTGTTAGAAATGAATAGAGTAGAATTAGTTTGTTCTGTATCAAATAGGCCAATATTCTTAATATTAATATGTTGAGTTCTCGATTCGAGATAGGGCCTACGTTATTTTTATTCTGACTTTTCATTTTGTATCAATTCATAATTTAAAAAAAATAAAATAACGTTATAAGGCTCTTCGTGGCCAACCCCCTGGTTTACAGCCTGGGTGAGGTTGTACGTGGGCTCCTGGGTCAGACATGGCGCAGTGTGGATTATATATTTGTCTATAGGTAAATGATATGAACACCTTCACTTATAATTAGAAACCATTGTATGTGTCATTAGAAATAATTGGAACTCATGTCTAGGATATTAGCACTCATATGGATAAAGGAATAATTAGTGGAGGTAGGCTCGTTAATTACCGTGTTCAGTCTGATTCAGAGGTCTTTACCGGTCTTTCATGAGTTAATAAAAACAATAGTCAAGTCTTTATATAATATCAAATGATTGGCTTAATGCCTTTCAACGGACTGGTCACTTCCTGCCAGACACAACCCAAAGTGGAATAAGGGTTGACGCGCGTTTCCTGCCATCATGCAGTATAGCTGTATGTATGTTCCACATTTTTCCCTCTGCGATTCGCCCGAATCGCCCAGCAGCTAAATAAAGAACGGTCATGTACCATGAGTCACGCAGATAGCTGTCTGAGACACCAACCAGTCAGTAGTGGCGCTGGACAGGCACAGTGACACGCTATTAAGTTTAGACCACAGAAGATTTGTAGAGGCGCTGACATTGTCCATGTTGTCGCCTTTCCCTGACATGTTGCTAAATGGGTTCATTCCAATTAGATGTTTGCGACAGGGGTAGACCAGGGGTAGCTTTCTCCCTGGGCCGTTGTTTCCCACCCCGATGCAGTGGTTTAGGGCTAGAAAAACATCACCATCCGTCCCCTACAGAAGGCATCATGTCAACTGTACAAATTAAGCCGCCAATTTAAGTTGTTCATCTTTGTTGTTTTATGACACACAACTACACTGAAGTAATGTCGGTAGGCCTGCGTTTTTTTTGCTATGTTTTTTTTTTACCTCTCCTTTTTTATGGCACAGGTCATTTGACTTAGTTATCTCATGAATGCTAAACCGTTTTTAATTACACTTGTAGAAGGCAATAAAACATAAATGCTATTTCGTTGTTTTGTAAATTAAATCCTATTAGGTTAGGGTTGGTATTTTATATCCTCTTCATAAGAGAGAAAGAGAGAGAGAGACAGAGAGAGAGACAGAGACAGAGACAGAGACATAGACAGAGACAGAGACAGAGGCAGAGAGAGAGACAGAGACAGAGACATAGACAGAGACAGAGACAGAGACAGAGGCAGAGCAGAGAGAGACAGAGACAGAGACAGAGACAGAGACAGAGACAGAGACAGAGAGAGAGAGAGAGAGACAGAGAGAGAGACAGAGACAGAGACAGAGACAGAGACAGAGAGAGAGACAGAGAGAGAGAGACAGAGACAGAGACAGAGAGAGAGAGACAGAGACAGAGACAGAGACAGAGACAGAGACAGAGACAGAGACAGAGAGAGACAGAGACAGAGGCAGAGCAGAGAGAGACAGAGACAGAGACAGAGACAGAGACAGAGACAGAGACAGAGAGAGAGAGAGACAGAGACAGAGACAGAGACAGAGACAGAGACAGAGACAGAGACAGAGACAGAGACAGAGGCAGAGGCAGAGAGAGAGACAGAGACAGAGACAGAGACAGAGACAGAGAGAGAGAGAGAGAGAGAGAGAGAGAGAGAGAGAGAGAGAGAGAGAGAGAGAGAGACAGAGACAGAGAGACAGAGACAGAGACAGAGACAGAGACAGAGAGACAGAGACAGAGACACAGAGACGTATCTATTATAAATACAGGAGCATGCGCACTACCAACGGTTATCTATTATAAATACAGGAGCATGCGCACTACCAACGGTTATCTATTATAAATACAGGAGCATGCGCACTACCAACGGTTATCTATTATAAATACAGGAGCATGCGCACTACCAACGGTTATCTATTATAAATACAGGAGCATGCGCACTACCAACGGTTATCTATTATAAATACAGGAGCATGCGCACTACCAACGGTTATCTATTATAAATACAGGAGCATGCGCACTACCAACGGTTATCTATTATAAATCTATTATAAACGGTTATCTATTATAAATAGGAGCATGCGCACTACCAACGGTTATCTATTATAAATTATCGGTTATTATAAATACAGGAGCATGCGCACTACCAACGGTTATCTATTATAAATACAGGAGCATGCGCACTACCAACGGTTATCTATTATAAATACAGGAGCATGTTATCTATTATAAATACAGGAGCATGCGCACTACCAACGGTTATCTATTATAAATACAGGAGGACGGTTATCTATTATAAATACAGGAGCATGCACTACCAACGGTTATCGGTTATCTATTATAAATACAGGAGCATGCGCACTGTTATCTATTATAAATACAGGAGCATGCGCACTACCAACGGTTACCATGCGCACTACCAACGGTTATCTATTATAAATACAGGAGCATGTGTTATCTATTATAAACTACCAACGGTTATCTATTATAAATACAGGAGCATGCGCACTACCAACGGTTATCTATTATAAATACAGGAGCATGCGCACTACCAACGGTTATCTATTATAAATACAGGAGCATGCGGTTATCTATTATAACTACCAACGGTTATCTATTATAGCACTACCAACGGTTATCTATTATAAATGCGCACTACCAACGGTTATCTATTATAAATACAGGAGCAGTTATCTATTATAAATAGCATTACGGTTATCTATTAGATATACCATATGTATAGCTGATGTGAATATTTCATTTGACTTCCATTCATTTATTTTTCTGTGACACTACATGCAATTCAGTTTTATGATATTCGTAATTAAATTTGGACAAAATATTTCTCATGTGGATTTATTTATTTTGTTGTAGCCTAACTAAAATCTATGCATCGTTGAGCTTTGAGCTTTGAACCATTTTTGAATAGGCAAGAATGTGAAATAACAAATCGTGTAATTCTGTTACATAATCTTTTATTTACTATTATTATTTACTTTTCTGGTGAATCGAAGGAAATTCAAATTTATTTTTTCAAAAT
This sequence comes from Oncorhynchus keta, assembly GCF_023373465.1. Lineage (NCBI taxonomy): Eukaryota > Metazoa > Chordata > Actinopteri > Salmoniformes > Salmonidae > Oncorhynchus > Oncorhynchus keta. The sequence continues at coordinate 1,529,417 of NC_068424.1, read as the reverse complement.
ATTTTAAGACATCAATAGTTTTACATTAGGACGCGTTTAGGTCTTGGCATGAGTTGAATTAAAGTACCACAAATCCTAACAGATTGTCATTAAAGCTACAAAACATATTCTGTACCCTTGGGGAAGGTATCTTGTTCTCTTCTTAGATTAGAATTAGACACACAGATATGTTGTAGAGAAACGACTTCAATTAACATAATCACTGACCTCATTATTATTGTGCTCTGAACCGAGAGGGAAAGTTTTCTTCCTTTGTCATTAAGGACATGATAGAGATGTCCTCAAACTGTTCAAGTTGACTTCCAGCAGGAGTCCATGGCAACCGACAACCACACCTAGTGTTCATAGGAGTTGCTTGATCTAGGTTAATTTAATATGGTCTCCGTAACGTCACTCTCTAAATGTTTAAATCTGGGATTTAAAAAAAATAGATTATTCTGTCAACTGTTGTTATCGTGACACAATCTAACGTGTCCCAGTTTTTTTCTTTTTTCTTTTTTACCGGGTAATTTTACATTCTGAAAACGGGCTCCTATCAGTATGGCTATAAACCTAATGAAAATGCACTCATATATAAATGGTGAATATGTTTTCTAGCCACACCTGTTTGTGTCTTCTAAAGAGAACAGAGGAAAGAGAAGCTTTGAAGTGTGTTGATGATTCATTTCCTTTCTCTACAGGGTGACAGGGTGTATCCTAGACCTACTGCAAGCCAAGCTTTGCTTAAATAGCGCAAGCAATGGGATTGTATATTGTCATTGAGTTGCAGTAGCCTAATTATAAAGGGAATTTCAGAGCAGCCAAACCCAGCCTTCTGGTGTAGTTGCACAATAAATAAACAATTACATTTCGGTTATCACAACACTACAGCTGGGACTATTTGTTTAGCGATTCTGACAGGCAGTTCTTCAAAACGTTTAACAACATACCTGTTTGGTGAACTTACCCATGTGTCTTTTTCCAACGTCTCAGATCCACAGTTGAGATTGTGTCATGTGCTGTGGACATTGTGTGGCCCTATGTCATGTGATAGAGAATGCAGATGTATGCAGGTGTGGTCGGAAGGAGGTAAGATACAACTGTCTTAAGATCAGTAGGCCTCAGATAGCACCATTGCTGAAAAAAAAATGCATGCCTTTGTTTTAACTCTTTATTTTATACTCAATGTCATCGGTTGTTGTTGATGTATTTAATTGATAAATCTTCTTCAGGATCGGTGTCCCTTTCACAGGAACTGTTGAGCTAACGTAGGCTAATGCGATTAGCATGAGGTTGTAAGTAACAAGAACATTTCCCAGAACATGGACATATCTGATATTGGCAGGAAGCTTAAATTATTGTTACTCTAACTGCACTGTCCACTTTACAGTAGCTTTTACAGTAAAATAATACCATGCTATTGTTTGAGGAGAGTGCACAGTTTTGAACATGAAAAGTTATTAATAAACAAATTAGGCACATTTGTGATACATTGATACATTTTGAACAAAAACGCAATTGTTCATTGTATCAGTCTACAACTTTGCACATACACTGCTGCCATCTAGTGGTCAAAATCTAAATTGCACCTGGCCCGGAATAATACATTATGGCCTTTCTCTTGCATTTCAAAGATGACGGTACAAAAAAATACAAAAGAACAGTTGTTTATTCTTTGTATTATCTTCTACCAGATCTAATGTGTTTTATTCTCCGACAGTTATTTCACATTTACACAAACTTCAAAGTGTTTCCTTTCAACTGGTACCAAGAATATGCATATCCTTGCTTCAGGTCCTGAGCTACAGGCAATTAGATTTGGTTATGTTATTTTAGGCGAAAATTTAACATAAAGGGGCGGATCCTTATTAATGAGGGCTTGCGCATGCTGATAGGACCACTACTGGCGCCAAATTAGCTTACTAGCCTTGCCTCATTTTTGGGCCAAAACAGAAGATGCTTAATTGTACAATTGGTATCCATTTCATTATCGATTTAAATGATGGATATTAAGTATTCATAAACTTTACAAAGCAGATCAGAGATGATGTAAATAAAAGAAAAGCCTCGCCACCTCCCTCCAGGTAGCAGCTCAATCTTGAAATAATTTGCCTTCCTCCTTCTTCCGGTTGTTGCCTCCAATTCGATTCAAAGCAGTGGACATTCCTCACATTTATATTGAAGTCAACTGTGTAGACTCCCTGTCTAACAGATGCAATGAATTGAACTTTGTGTTGTTATCACCTTTGGCATCACGCTGTCCAGCCTGCCCAGATGATTGTGTTGTGTCTCTACTCTAAGACTGGCCCATAAATACATACAGTGCTGTGACAGCCAGAGGCTGTGAAACAGACATGGTATTTCGGAAGAGAAATTACCTTCAATTCGGTGTATCCTCCGTTCGACACCAGTGACCCCCCGCACATCGTCTCTTTACCGGTACCCCCCCCCCGTATATAGCCCTGCTATTGTTATTTACTGCTGCTCTTTAATGATTTGTTATTCTTATCTTTTTAACTTTTTGGGGTTGTATTTTTGTATTGTATTTTCCAAAAACTGATTTGTTGGTTAAGGGCTTGTAAGTAAGCATTTTCCTGTATGAAAAAATACAATTTGATTTGACTTAATTCCTTGTGGACACATATTGTTTGTGTGAGTCAAACACACACAGTGCAGCTATTCCCTCCGCAAGGCTATTAAACAAGCTAAGCGTCAGTACAGAGACAAAGTGGAATCTCAATTCAACGGCTCAGACACAAGAGGCATGTGGCAGGGTCTCCAGTCAATCACGGACTACAAGATGAAATCCAGCCCAGTCACGGACCAGGATGTCTTGCTCCCAGGCAGACTAAATAACTTTTTGCCCGCTTTGAGGACAATACAGTGCCACTGACACGGCCTGCAACGGAAACATGCGGTCTCTCCTTCACTGCAGCCGAGGTGAGTAAGACATTTAAACTTAAGCTTCCAGACGGCATTTCAGAGCATAGACCAGCTGGCCGGTGTGTTTACGGACATATTCAATCAATCCCTATACCAGTCTGCTGTTCCCACATGCTTCAAGAGGGCCACCATTGTTCCTGTTCCCAAGAAAGCTAAGGTAACAGTCACTGAGCACTCACTTCCGTCATCATGAAGTGCTTTGAGAGACTAGTGACCATATCACCTCCACCCTACCTGACACCCTAGACCCACTCCAATTTGCTTACCGCCCAAATAGGTCCACAGACGATGCAATCTCAACCACACTGCATCTAAACCTGGACAAGAGGAATACCTATGTGAGAATGCTGTTCATCGACTACAGCTCGGCATTCAACACCATAGTACCCCAAGCTTCATAGCTCGAGACCCTGGGTCTCGACCCCGCCCTGTGCAACTGGGTAGACTTCCTGACGGGCCGCCCCCAGGTGGTGAGGGTAAAACTGATCCTCAACACGGGGACCTTTCCTGTACTCCCTGTTCACCCACGACGTGGCCAGGCTCCAACTCAATCATCAAGTTTGCGGACGACACAACAGTGGTAGGCTTGATTACCAACAACGACGAGACGGCCTACAGGGAGGAGGTGAGGGAGTGTGGTGTCAAATAACCTCACACTCAACGTCAACAAAAAGGAGATGATTGTGGACTTCAGGAAACAGCAGAGGGAACATGCAATCGATGGAACAGTAGTTTAAAAGTTTTAAGTTTCACATCACAGACAAACTGAATTGGTCCACTCACACTAACAGCGTTCATTCAACCTCAGGAGGCTGAAGAAATCGGCTTGTCACCAAAAGCACTCACAAACTTCTACAGATAGAGCATCCTCATTCACCGCCTGGTACGGCAACTGCTCCGCCCTCAACCGTAAGGCTCTCCAGAGGGTAGTGGATTCATCACCGGGGCAAACTACCTGCCCTGGCGTTGTTACAGGGGCCATAAAGATCATCAGACATCAACCACCGAACCACTGCCTGTTCATCTATCATCCAGAAGGCGAGGTCAGTACAGGTGCATCAAAGCTGGGACCGAGAGACTGAAAAACAGCTTCTATCTCAAGGCCATCAGACTGTTAAACAGCCACCACTAACAGTGAGTGGCTGCTGCCAACACACTGTCATTTGACCCAACTCCAGCCATTTTAATAATGGGAATTGATGGGAATTATGTAAATATATCACTAGCCACTTTAAACAATGCTACCTTATATAATGTTACTTACCCTACATTATTCATCTCATATGCATATGTATATACTGTCCATCATCGACTGCATCCTTATGTAACACATGTATCACTAGCCACTTTAACTATGCCACTTTGTTTACTTTGTCTACACACTCATCTCATATGTATATACCGATACCATCTACCATCTGTACCATCACTCATTCATATATCCTTATGTACATATTCCTTATCCCCTTACACTGTGTATAAGACAGTAGTTTTGGAATTGTTAGTTAGATTACTTGTTGGTTATCACTGCATTGTCGGAACTAGAAGCACAAGCATTTCGCTACACTCGCATTTAACATCTGCTAACCATGTGTATGTGACAAATACAATTTGATTTGATTTGATTTGAGTCTGGCTGAGAATCATATTTCAGACCACACCAGTCCGGATACGATCAACTCTCATAGACCTAGTATTGTATCTTAGTTCCATTTAAATAGCATTGTAGCTCTTCCATGTCTACTATATAGACAGTCATGACACTATGTAGTGACTGTTCTTTGAGAAGTTAACGGGTGCATCAATAAGAGCGGTATGTGTAGCTAAATACTGTTTATATACTGTGATAGACAGATTAAAACACTGACCTTTCACTTCCACAGGATATTTTGTCATCCTTAGAAAGGAGGTCAAATATACTGAACAAAAAATATAAACGCAACATGCAACAATTTAAAAGATTTTACTGAGTTACAGTTCATATGAGGAAAATCTGTGAATTGAAATACATTCATTAGGTCCTAATCTATGGATTCCACATGGCTGGGAATACAGATATGCATCTGTTGGTCAGAGATACCTTAATACAATGGGCCACAGGATCTCATCACTGTATTTTTGAGCTTTCAAATCGCCATTTATAAAATGCAATTGTGTTTGTTGTCCTCCGCTTATGCCTGCCCATACCATAACCCCATCGCCATCATGGGGCACTCTGTTCACAACGTTGACATCAGCAAACACCATACCATAACCCCACCTCCACCATGGGGCACTCTGTTCACAACGTTGACATCAGCAAACCGCTCGCCTGCGTGACACCACACACAGGATCTGCAGTTGTAAGGCCGGTTGGAAGAATTGTGTGACAAAACCGTACATTTTAGAGGGACCTTTAACTGTCCTCAGCACAAGGTGCACCTGTTAATGACATCTGTTTAAACACCATACCATAACCCCCCACCTGGGGGATCTGTTATCTTGAAATTAGTAAACACCATTATCTTGGAGAAATTCCAAATGGATTATCTGTGGAGAACGTTGAAATGGATTAACACCAGAAATAAAATGGATTATCTGTTCAGAACGTTGACATCAGTAAACAGAAATTACCATAACCCCACCTTATCTTGGAGAAATCTGAAATTGACATCAGTAAACAATACCATAACCCCCCACCATGGGTTATCTTTCAAAATTGACATCAGTAAACCATTATCTTGGAGAAATTAGAAATGGATCTAGTTGAGAGGCCGAAATGGAATTATCTTGGAGAAAAGAAATTTTCTTGGGAAATTTAAATGGATTATCTTCAGAAAGGTAGCAAATGGATTATCATGGAGTTTAATCATTATCTTGATAGAAATTCAGGTGGATGGATTATCTTGGAAAAATTAGAAATGGATTATCTTGGAGAAATTAGAAATGGATTATCTTGGAGAAATTAGAAATGGATTATCTTGGAGAAATTAGGAATGGATTATCTTGGAGAAATTAGAAATGGATTATCTTTGATGGTTTATAAAGGAGAAAGACTCAATAACAGGGGATGTAAAACAAATGTGTGCCCAACATTTCAGAGAATTAAGCTTTTTTTGTGAGTAACATTTCTGGGATCTTTTTTATTTCAGCTCATGAAACATGGGACAAACACTTTACATGCTGCATTTGTATTTGTGTTCAGTGTTTATTAGTAATCCAAACCCTCGTTGAGACAACAACGTGGTGTTTGGACGAATGGCAACGTGTGACTAGCTTGTCGGTAAGACCCTCCACCGCAGAGCTGTGTGCATTAGTTAATAGAGCTAACATACTACGTAGCGTAATGGCTAAACACAACTCTCCTATATACTACCTTACCATTGGTTCTTGATTTATGATATAAACTACATAGGCATAACAGTTCACCCTCTCTGCTTAAATTACCCATATTTACAGATCAACTCTATTCCATTTATCGAGCCATTGAGATTGTTTCCTTTGGAAATGTAAGTACATCTGCGGCAATTTGCTATACAATCCTGACTATTTGGTTCATACACTATAATATCAGTCCGTACAACGGGCTACTTTAAATGTAGTCAAATTTAATCTCAACCTTGGATCAAATGTTCATATGATTTGTCTTGAACGTGGATGGAAGAAGCATAAAGATGCCAATAAAACACAGGTGATAATGTCTCCGTGAAGCCTGGCAGGCGTGTGTAGCATGGTTACTGTTTGAGAACATGTCCATGGCTCAGCTAATGACTCTTATTGATCATAATCACACCAGGTGTGTTGGCCAGGTGGATGGCATTTATTACATCCCTTGTCTACTCTTTAATGAATTCATTACTAATTGGTTCTAGCACCTGCTTAGGCAAAGTGGATTTCTTTTTTTTTAGATGGAGAAGCCACATTTAACACTCTCTGTTCAGATCTCAGTGGAAAATAACTTGTTTTTAGTGGACCTCAGAACTAGATTTACTAGCATGTCCTGTGAGTGCTTAACACTATGTATGATAAATATGGTGCAATTTCATAAAATATAGAATATCCATTCATGGACATAAAATAAGGGGAAAAAAAGAATTACAAGCTTGAAAGTCCACTACAGTTTATTCCCAAGCTTCACTGTCTGGTATTTATTCAAAATGTCTTGGGGCAACATTGAGTTCCTTTTTCAGTTCAACTCAATCACCATGTTGACTAACAGACAGCACTTAATCCAGGAATGGCTGGGAGGGAAAACTGTCTGGTTATTCCACTATATCAGACAGCCCAGCCATATGCACATTCACATACTATTTTTAATTTTGTGAACTTGGGGAACTGCACATGCTCTTGATAGGCAGGGGCTAGTGCCAGGAATCTATCCCAATAACCATTCCAACATTCTGTCTACAATCTAGAATCTTAGGAAACAATCCAACGCTCTGTCTAGATTCTAGAATGTTAGGAAACAATCCAATGCTCTGTCTAGATTCCAGAATGTTAGGAAACAATCCAACTCTCTGTCTAGATTCCAGAATGTTAGGAAACAATCCAACTCTCTGTCTAGATTCCAGAATGTTAGGAAACAATCCAATGCTCTGTCTAGATTCCAGAATGTTAGGAAACAATCCAACTCTCTGTCTAGATTCTAGAATGTTAGGAAACAATCCAATGCTCTGTCTAGATTCTAGAATGTTAGGAAACAATCCAATGCTCTGTCTAGATTCTAGAATGTCAGGGGTGTAATCATTAGTCCAAAACGTTTTCTAATGGAAACAGTTTACTCCAAAGGGAAAACGTTTTGCAACGAAAACGAGAGTTTCTATTGGATAAATTCAGGTAGGTCGCACCCCGTTTCATTCCGTTTCGTTCCATTTGGTCCCTAGTGAATACACCCCAGGCTTCTTTTCAGTTCCTGTGAAGGACATCCTGGTCATGTGACTTAGCTGTAGATCAGAGCTCTTGTACATTACCCACCAACAGTTCAACCCATTTCTTTGGTGGAAAAATACTCCTCCACCCCATCCATCCTCCCCATCCACACTCATTCATACAGTATGTGGATATGAGGTGCAGCAGGACCAGAGTGTCTAGTGGTAGAGTGCTGATTGGTCCTTGGGAAGAATAGTCAGCTAAACTCTGCTTCTGTCTCCATGCTGTTGCCTTCCAGTAGCTTGACCAATGGAAACGTCCACCTCAGACCACTCCGAAGGGACAGAACGCAAACAGACAGCAACACATGGTGGCACAGTAATATATAGTGTTGTTATTAATTAAATCCATCAGAAGATCTAGAACTAGCTAGGTAGCTCTGTATGGCCGTTAGCCTTAAATACATTTCCAACTGTGCTTCTACACCTGCATTGCTTGCTGTTTGGGGTTTTAGGCTGGGTTTCTGTACAGCACTTTGAGATATCAGCTGATGTACGAAGGGCTATATGAATACATTTGATTTGATTCAACTAGCTCGGTAGCTCTGTATGGCCGTTAGCCTTAAATACATCTCCAACTTGAATGGCATGGTGTTTAATTAGCATTGAACGTTTTCTGTTTGTTTTGTTCCTGAATCAAATTGGTGTTAATTATTACAAAACTATTATTGCTGATGTCTTTTTTTTTTGAAAAACCTTTGTTGCAGTAGATTTTTAAATTCTGGTTAGATGTTTTGGTGCAGATGCTGTAGGCAACTTTTTGTTGTGTAGTTGGTGTGTCCCAGACAGTCTTTGTTAATTAATTGGTATCTCAGATCCTTCATTTACCTGGAAGTCATCTGGTGATCACTCTGACTTCGTGAAGCTCTTCCTCAGTGAGCGGCAACGGAGTTATTCATGATGATGTGGCACACCATTACAGGTAAGACCCTAAGACCCTGGGATCAACACAGCATTACAGTAAGACCCTAAGACCCTGGGATCAACACACCATTACAGTAAGACCCTAAGACCCTGGGATCAACACAGCATTACAGTAAGACCCTAAGACCCTGGGATCAACACACCATTACAGTAAGACCCTAAGACCCTGGGATCGACACACCATTACAGTAAAACCCTGGGATCAACACACCATTACAGGTAAGACCCTGGGATCAACACACCATTACAGTAAGACCCTAAGACCCTGGGATCAACACACCATTACAGGTAAGACCCTAAGACCCTGGGATCAACACACCATTACAGGTAAGACCCTAAGACCCTGGGATCAACACACCATTACAGTAAGACCCTGAGACCCTGGGATCAACACACCATTACAGGTAAGACCCTGAGACCCTGGGATCAACACACCATTACAGGTAAGACCCTAAGACCTGGGATCAACACACCATTACAGGTAAGACCCTAAGACCCTGGGATCAACACACCATTACAGGTAAGACCCTGGGATCAACACACCATTACAGGTAAGACCCTGAGACCCTGGGATCAACACACCATTACAGGTAAGACCCTGAGACCCTGGGATCAACACACCATTACAGTAAGACCCTAAGACCCTGGGATCAACACACCATTACAGGTAAGACCCTGGGATCAACACACCATTACAGTAAGACCCTAAGACCCTGGGATCAACACACCATTACAGTAAGACCCTAAGACCCTGGGATCAACACACCATTACAGGTAAGACCCTGGGATCAACACACCATTACAGTAAGACCCTAAGACCCTGGGATCAACACACCATTACAGGTAAGACCCTAAGACCTGGGATCAACACACCATTACAGTAAGACCCTGGGATGAACACACCATTACAGTAAGACCCTGGGATCAACACACCATTACAGGTAAGACCCTAAGACCCTGGGATCAACACACCATTACAGGTAAGACCCTAAGACCCTGGGATCAACACACCATTACAGGTAAGACCCTGGGATCAACACACCATTACAGTAAGACCCTAAGACCCTGGGATCAACACACCATTACAGGTAAGACCCTAAGACCTGGGATCAACACACCATTACAGTAAGACCCTGGGATGAACACACCATTACAGTAAGACCCTGGGATCAACACACCATTACAGGTAAGACCCTAAGACCCTGGGATCAACACACCATTACAGGTAAGACCCTAAGACCCTGGGATCAACACACCATTACAGGTAAGACCCCAAGACCCTGGGATCAACACACCATTACAGGTAAGTCCCTGGGATCAACACACCATTACAGTAAGACCCTAAGACCCTGGGATCAACACACCATTACAGTAAGACCCTGGGATCAACACACCATTACAGTAAGACCCTGGGATCAACACACTATTACAGGTAAGACCCTAAGACCCTAGGATCAACACACCATTACAGGTAAGACCCTAAGACCCTGGGATCAACACACTATTACAGTAAGACCCTAAGACCCTGGGATCAACACACCATTACAGGTAAGACCCTAAGACCCTGGGATCAACACACCATTACAGGTAAGACCCTGGGATCAACACACCATTACAGTAAGACCCTGGGATCAACACACCATTACAGTAAGACCCTGGGATCAACACACCATTACAGGTAAGACCCTAAGACCCTGGGATCAACACACCATTACAGGTAAGACCCTAAGACCCTGGGATCAACACACCATTACAGGTAAGACCCTAAGACCCTGGGATCAACACACCATTACAGGTAAGACCCTGAGACCCTGGGATCAACACACCATTACAGGTAAGACCCTAAGACCTGGGATCAACACACCATTACAGGTAAGACCCTAAGACCCTGGGATCAACACACCATTACAGGTAAGACCCTGGGATCAACACACCATTACAGGTAAGAACCTGAGACCCTTGGATCAACACACCATTACAGGTAAGACCCTAAGACCTGGGATCAACACACCATTACAGGTAAGACCCTAAGACCCTGGGATCAACACACCATTACAGGTAAGAACCTGAGACCCTGGGATCAACACACCATTACAGGTAAGACCCTGAGACCCTGGGATCAACACACCATTACAGGTAAGACCCTAAGACCCTGGGATCAACACACCATTACAGTAAGACCCAAAGACCATGGGATCAACACACCATTACAGTAAGACCCTAAGACCCTGGGATCAACACACCATTACAGTAAGACCCTGGGATCAACACACTATTACAGGTAAGACCCTAAGACCCTGGGATCAACACACCATTACAGGTAAGACCCTAAGACCCTGGGATCAACACACTATTACAGTAAGACCCTGGGATCAACACACTATTACAGTAAGACCCTAAGACCCTGGGATCAACACACTATTACAGTAAGACCCTAAGACCCTGGGATCAACACACCATTACAGGTAAGACCCTAAGACCCTGGGATCAACACATCATTACAGGTAAGACCCTGGGATCAACACAACATTACGGTAAGACCCTAAGACCTGGGATCAACACACCATTACAGTAAGACCCTAAGACCCTGGGATCAACACACCATTACAGGTAAGACCCTAAGACCTGGGATCAACACACCATTACAGGTAAGACCCTGGGATCAACACACTATTACAGGTAAGACCTTAAGACCCTGGGATCAACACACCATTACAGGTAAGACTCTAAGACCCTGGGATCAACACACTATTACAGTAAGACCCTAAGACCCTGGGATCAACACACTATTACAGTAAGACCCTGGGATCAACACACCATTACAGTAAGACCATAAGACCCTGGGATCAACACACCATTACAGTAAGACCCTAAGACCCTGGGATCAACACACCATTACAGTAAGACCCTGGGATCAGCACACTATTACAGGTAAGACCTTAAGACCCTGGGATCAACACACCATTACAGTAAGACCCTAAGACCTGGGATCAACACACCATTACAGTAAGACCCTGGGATCAACACACTATTACAGTAAGACCCTAAGACCCTGGGATCAACACACCATTACAGGTAAGACCCTAAGACCCTGGGATCAACACACCATTACAGTAAGACCCTAAGACCTGGGATCAACACACCATTACAGTAAGACCCTAAGACCTGGGATCAACACACCATTACAGTAAGACCCTAAGACCCTGGGATCAACACATCATTACAGGTAAGACCCTGGGATCAACACAACCATTACGGTAAGACCCTAAGACCTGGGATCAACACACTATTACAGTAAGACCCTAAGACCCTGGGATCAACACACCATTACAGTAAGACCCTAAGACCTGGGATCAACACACCATTACAGTAAGACCCTAAGACCTGGGATCAACACACCATTACAGTAAGACCCTAAGACCCTGGGATCAACACACTATTACAGTAAGACCCTGGGATCAACACACCATTACAGTAAGACCCTAAGACCCTGGGATCAACACACCATTACAGTAAGACCCTAAGACCCTGGGATCAACACACCATTACAGTAAGACCCTGGGATCAACACACTATTACAGGTAAGACCTTAAGACCCTGGGATCAACACACCATTACAGGTAAGACCCTAAGACCCTGGGATCAACACACCATTACAGTAAGACCCTGGGATCAACACACTATTACAGTAAGACCCTAAGACCCTGGGATCAACACACCATTACAGGTAAGACCCTAAGACCCTGGGATCAACACACCATTACAGTAAGACCCTAAGACCTGGGATCAACACACCATTACAGTAAGACCCTAAGACCTGGGATCAACACACCATTACAGTAAGACCCTAAGACCCTGGGATCAACACATCATTACAGGTAAGACCCTGGGATCAACACACAATTACGGTAAGACCTTAAGACCTGGGATCAACACACTATTACAGTAAGACCCTAAGACCCTGGGATCAACACACCATTACAGGTAAGACCCTAAGACCTGGGATCAACACACCATTACAGTAAGACCCTAAGACCCTGGGATCAACGCACCATTACAGGTAAGAAAGACCCTGAGACCCTGGGATCAACACACTATTACAGTAAGACCCTAAGACCCTGGGATCAACACACCATTACAGGTAAGACCCTAAGACCCTGGGATCAACACACCATTACAGTAAGACCCTAAGACCTGGGATCAACACACCGTTACAGGTAAGACCCTAAGACCCTGGGATCAACACACAATTACAGTAAGACCCTAAGACCCTGGGATCAACACACCATTACAGTAAGACCCTAAGACCCTGGGATCAACACACCATTACAGTAAGACCCTGGTATCAACACACTATTACAGGTAAGACCCTAAGACCCTGGGATCAACACACCATTACAGTAAGACCCAAAGACCCTGGGATCAACACACCATTACAGGTAAGACCCTGGGATCAACACACCATTACAGGTAAGACCCTGAGACCCTGGGATCAACACACCATTACAGTAAGACCCTAAGAACCTGGGATCAACACACCATTACAGTAAGACCCTAAGACCCTGGGATCAACACACCATTACAGTAAGACCCTAAGACCCTGGGATCAACACACCATTACAGTAAGACCCTGGGATCAACACACTATTACAGTAAGACCCTAAGACCCTGGGATCAACATACCATTACAGGTAAGACCCTAAGACCTGGGATCAACACACCATTACAGTAAGACCCTAAGACCCTGGGATCAACACACCATTACAGTAAGACCCTGGTATCAACACACCATTACAGGTAAGACCCTGGGATCAACACAACATTACGGTAAGACCCTAAGACCTGGGATCAACACACCATTACAGTAAGACCCTAAGACCCTGGGATCAACACACCATTACAGGTAAGACCCTAAGACCTGGGATCAACACACCATTACAGGTAAGACCCTGAGACCCTGGGATCAACACACCATTACAGTAAGACCCGAAGACCCTGGGATCAACACACCATTACAGTAAGACCCTAAGACCCTGGGATCAACACACCATTACAGTAAGACCCTGGGATCAACACACTATTACAGGTAAGACCTTAAGACCATGGGATCAACACACCATTACAGGTAAGACCGTAAGACCCTGGGATCAACACACTATTACAGTAAGACCCTAAGACCCTGGGATCAACACACTATTACAGTAAGACCCTGGGATCAACACACCATTACAGTAAGACCCTAAGACCCTGGGATCAACACACCATTACAGCAAGACCCTAAGACCCTGGGATCAACACACCATTACAGTAAGACCCTGGGATCAACACACTATTACAGGTAAGACCTTAAGACCCTGGGATCAACACACCATTACAGGTAAGACCCTAAGACACTGGGATCAACACACCATTACAGTAAGACCCTGGGATCAACACACTATTACAGTAAGACCCTAAGACCCTGGGATCAACACACCATTACAGTAAGACCCTAAGACCCTGGGATCAACACACTATTACAGTAAGACCCTAAGACCCTGGGATCAACACACCATTATGGTAAGACCCTAAGACCTGGGATCAACACACCATTACAGTAAGACCCTAAGACCCTGTGATCAACACACCATTACAGTAAGACCCTAAGACCCTGGGATCAACACACCATTACAGGTAAGACCCTAAGACCTGGGATCAACACACCATTACAGTAAGACCCTAAGACCCTGGGATCAACACACCATTACAGGTAAGACCCTAAGACCTGGGATCAACACACCATTACAGTAAGACCCTAAGACCCTGGGATCAACACACCATTACAGGTAAGACCCTAAGACCTGGGATCAACACACCATTACAGTAAGACCCTAAGACCCTGGGATCAACGCACCATTACAGGTAAGAAAGACCCTGAGACCCTGGGATCAACACACCATTACAGTAAGACCCTAAGACCCTGGGATCAACACACTATTACAGTAAGACCCTAAGACCCTGTGATCAACACACCATTACAGTAAGACCCTTAGACCTGGGATCAACACACCATTACAGTAAGACCCTAAGACCCTGGGATCAACACACCATTACAGGTAAGACCCTAAGACCTGGGATCAACACACCATTACAGTAAGACCCTAAGACCCTGGGATCAACGCACCATTACAGGTAAGAAAGACCCTGAGACCCTGGGATCAACACACTATTACAGTAAGACCCTAAGACCCTGGGATCAACACACCATTACAGGTAAGACCCTAAGACCCTGGGATCAACACACCATTACAGTAAGACCCTAAGACCTGGGATCAACACACCATTACAGGTAAGACCCCAAGACCCTGGGATCAACACACCATTACAGGTAAGACCCTGGGATCAACACACAATTACGGTAAGACCCTAAGACCTGGGATCAACACACTATTACAGTAAGACCCTAAGACCCTGGGATCAACACACCATTACAGTAAGACCCTAAGACCCTGGGATCAACACACCATTACAGTAAGACCCTAAGATCCTGGGATCAACACACCATTACAGGTAAGACCCTAAGACCCTGGGATCAACACACTATTACAGTAAGACCCTGGGATCAACACACCATTACAGTAAGACCCTAAGACCCTGGGATCAACACACTATTACAGTAAGACCCTAAGACCCTGGGATCAACACACCATTACAGGTAAGACCCTAAGACCCTGGGATCAACACACCATTACAGTAAGACCCTGGGATCAACACACTATTACAGTAAGACCTAAGACCCTGGGATCAACACACCATTACAGGTAAGACCCTAAGACCCTGGGATCAACACACCATTACAGTAAGACCCTAAGACCCTGGGATCAACACACTATTACAGTAAGACCCTGGGATCAACACACCATTACAGTAAGACCCTAAGACCCTGGGATCAACACACCATTACAGCAAGACCCTAAGACCCTGGGATCAACACACCATTACAGTAAGACCCTGGGATCAACACACCATTACAGGTAAGACCTTAAGACCCTGGGATCAACACACCATTACAGGTAAGACCCTAAGACCCTGGGATCAACACACCATTACAGTAAGACCCTGGGATCAACACACTATTACAGTAAGACCCTAAGACCCTGGGATCAACACACCATTACAGTAAGACCCTAAGACCCTGGGATCAACACACCATTACAGTAAGACCCTAAGACCCTGGGATCAACACACCATTACGGTAAGACCCTAAGACCTGGGATCAACACACTATTACAGTAAGACCCTAAGACCCTGGATCAACACACCATTACAGTAAGACCCTAGACCTGGGATCAACACACCATTACAGTAAGACCCTAAGACCCTGGGATCAACACACCATTACAGGTAAGACCCTAAGACCTGGGATCAACACACCATTACAGTAAGACCCTAAGACCCTGGGATCAACACACCATTACAGGTAAGACCCTGAGACCCTGGGATCAACACACTATTACAGTAAGACCCTAAGACCCTGGGATCAACACACCATTACAGGTAAGACCCTAAGACCCTGGGATCAACACACCATTACAGTAAGACCCTAAGACCTGGGATCAACACACCATTACAGGTAAGACCCTAAGACCCTGGGATCAACACACCATTACAGTAAGACCCTAAGACCCTGGGATCAACACACCATTACAGGTAAGACCCTAAGACCCTGGGATCAACACACCATTACAGGTAAGACCCCAAGACCCTGGGATCAACACACCATTACAGGTAAGTCCCTGGGATCAACACACCATTACAGTAAGACCCTAAGACCCTGGGATCAACACACCATTACAGTAAGACCATAAGACCCTGGGATCAACACACCATTACAGTAAGACCCTAAGACCCTGGGATCAACACACCTATTACAGTAAGACCCTGGGATCAACACATCATTACAGGTAAGACCCTAAGACCCTGGGATCAACACACCATTACAGGTAAGACCCTAAGACCCTGGGATCAACACACCATTACAGGTAAGACCCCAAGACCCTGGGATCAACACACCATTACAGGTAAGTCCCTGGGATCAACACACCATTACAGTAAGACCCTAAGACCCTGGGATCAACACACCATTACAGTAAGACCTAAGACCCTGGGATCAACACACCATTACAGTAAGACCCTGGGATCAACACACTATTACAGTAAGACCCTGGGATCAACACACCATTACAGTAAGACCCTAAGACCCTGGGATCAACACACCATTACAGTAAGACCCTAAGACCCTGGGATCAACACACCATTACAGGTAAGACCCTAAGACCCTGGGATCAACACACCATTACAGTAAGACCCTAAGACCCTGGGATCAACACACCATTTAAGACCCTGGGTAAGACACCATTACAGTAAGACCCTGGGATCAACACACCATTACAGGTAAGACCCTAAGACCCTGGGATCAACACACCATTACAGGTAAGACCCTAAGACCCTGGGATCAACACACCATTACAGGTAAGACCCTAAGACCCTGGGATCAACACACCATTACAGTAAGACCCTGGGATCAACACACTATTACAGTAAGACCCTAAGACCCTGGGATCAACACACCATTACAGGTAAGACCCTAAGACCCTGGGATCAACACACCATTACAGTAAGACCCTAAGACCTGGGATCAACACACCATTACAGTAAGACCCTAAGACCTGGGATCAACACACCATTACAGTAAGACCCTAAGACCCTGGGATCAACACACCATTACATTACGGTAAGACCCTAAGACCTGGGATCAACACACTATTACAGTAAGACCCTAAGACCCTGGGATCAACACACCATTACAGGTAAGACCCTAAGACCTGGGATCAACACACCATTACAGTAAGACCCTAAGACCTGGGATCAACACACCATTACAGTAAGACCCTAAGACCCTGGGATCAACACACTATTACAGTAAGACCCTGGGATCAACACACCATTACAGTAAGACCCTAAGACCCTGGGATCAACACACCATTACAGTAAGACCCTAAGACCCTGGGATCAACACACCATTACAGTAAGAGACCTGGGATCAACACACTATTACAGGTAAGACCTAAGACCCTGGGATCAACACACCATTACATATATTAAGACCCTGGGTAAGACAGGTAAGACCCTAAGACCCTGGGATCAACACACCATTACAGTAAGACCCTGGGATCAACACACTATTACAGTAAGACCCTAAGACCCTGGGATCAGCACACTATTACAGGTAAGACCTTAAGACCCTGGGATCAACACACCATTACAGTAAGACCCTAAGACCTGGGATCAACACACCATTACAGTAAGACCCTAAGACCTGGGATCAACACACCATTACAGTAAGACCCTAAGACCCTGGGATCAACACATCATTACAGGTAAGACCCTGGGATCAACACAACCATTACGGTAAGACCCTAAGACCTGGGATCAACACACTATTACAGTAAGACCCTAAGACCCTGGGATCAACACACCATTACAGTAAGACCCTAAGACCTGGGATCAACACACCATTACAGTAAGACCCTAAGACCCTGGGATCAACGCACCATTACAGGTAAGAAAGACCCTGAGACCCTGGGATCAACACACTATTACAGTAAGACCCTAAGACCCTGGGATCAACACACCATTACAGGTAAGACCCTAAGACCCTGGGATCAACACACCATTACAGTAAGACCCTAAGACCTGGGATCAACACACCGTTACAGGTAAGACCCTAAGACCCTGGGATCAACACACAATTACAGTAAGACCCTAAGACCCTGGGATCAACACACCATTACAGTAAGACCCTAAGACCCTGGGATCAACACACCATTACAGTAAGACCCTGGGATCAACACACCATTACAGGTAAGACCCTAAGACCCTGGGATCAACACACCATTACAGTAAGACCCAAAGACCCTGGGATCAACACACCATTACAGGTAAGACCCTGGGATCAACACACCATTACAGGTAAGACCCTGGGATCAACACACCATTACAGTAAGACCCTAAGACTCTGGGATTAACACACCATTACAGTAAGACCCTAAGACCCTGGGATCAACACACCATTACAGTAAGACCCTAAGATCCTGGGATCAACACACCATTACAGGTAAGACCCTAAGACCCTGGGATCAACACACTATTACAGTAAGACCCTGGGATCAACACACTATTACAGTAAGACCCTAAGACCCTGGGATCAACACACTATTACAGTAAGACCCTAAGACCCTGGGAACAACACACCATTACAGGTAAGACCCTAAGACCCTGGGATCAACACATCATTACAGGTAAGACCCTGGGATCAACACAACATTACGGTAAGACCCTAAGACCTGGGATCAACACACCATTACAGTAAGACCCTAAGACCCTGGGATCAACACACCATTACAGGTAAGACCCTAAGACCTGGGATCAACACACCATTACAGGTAAGACCCTGAGACCCTGGGATCAACACCCCATTACAGTAAGACCCTAAGACCCTGGGATCAACACACCATTACAGTAAGACCCTAAGACCCTGGGATCAACACACCATTACAGTAAGACCCTGGGATCAACACACTATTACAGGTAAGACCTTAAGACCATGGGATCAACACACCATTACAGGTAAGACCGTAAGACCCTGGGATCAACACACTATTACAGTAAGACCCTAAGACCCTGGGATCAACACACTATTACAGTAAGACCCTGGGATCAACACACCATTACAGTAAGACCATAAGACCCTGGGATCAACACACCATTACAGTAAGACCCTAAGACCCTGGGATCAACACACCATTACAGTAAGACCCTGGGATCAGCACACTATTACAGGTAAGACCTTAAGACCCTGGGATCAACACACCATTACAGTAAGACCCTAAGACCCTGGGATCAACACACCATTACAGTAAGACCCTAAGACCTGGGATCAACACACCATTACAGTAAGACCCTAAGACCCTGGGATCAACACACCATTACAGTAAGACCCTAAGACCCTGGGATCAACACACCATTACAGTAAGACCCTAAGACCCTGGGATCAACACACCATTACGGTAAGACCCTAAGACCTGGGATCAACACACTATTACAGTAAGACCCTAAGGGATCAACACACCATTACAGTAAGACCCTAAGACCCTGGGATCAACACACCATTACAGGTAAGACCCTAAGACCTGGGATCAACACACCATTACAGTAAGACCCTAAGACCCTGGGATCAACACACCATTACAGGTAAGACCCTAAGACCTGGGATCAACACACCATTACAGTAAGACCCTAAGACCCTGGGATCAACACACCATTACAGGTAAGACCCTAAGACCTGGGATCAACACACCATTACAGTAAGACCCTAAGACCCTGGGATCAACACACCATTACAGGTAAGACCCTGAGACCCTGGGATCAACACACCATTACAGTAAGACCCTAAGACCCTGGGATCAACACACCATTACAGGTAAGACCCTAAGACCCTGGGATCAACACACCATTACAGTAAGACCCTTAGACCTGGGATCAACACACCATTACAGTAAGACCCTAAGACCCTGGGATCAACACACCATTACAGGTAAGACCCTAAGACCTGGGATCAACACACCATTACAGTAAGACCCTAAGACCCTGGGATCAACGCACCATTACAGGTAAGACCCTGAGACCCTGGGATCAACACACTATTACAGTAAGACCCTAAGACCCTGGGATCAACACACCATTACAGGTAAGACCCTAAGACCCTGGGATCAACACACCATTACAGTAAGACCCTAAGACCTGGGATCAACACACCATTACAGGTAAGACCCTAAGACCCTGGGATCAACACACCATTACAGTAAGACCCTAAGACCCTGGGATCAACACACCATTACAGGTAAGACCCTGAGACCCTGGGATCAACACACCATTACAGTAAGACCCTAAGACCCTGGGATCAACACACCATTACAGTAAGACCCTAAGACCCTGGGATCAACACACCATTACAGTAAGACCCTAAGACCCTGGGATCAACACACCATTACAGGTAAGACCCTAAGACCCTGGGATCAACACACTATTACAGTAAGACCCTGGGATCAACACACTATTACAGTAAGACCCTAAGACCCTGGGATCAACACACTATTACAGTAAGACCCATTAAGAAAGACCCTGGGATCAACACACCATTACAGGTAAGACCCTAAGACCCTGGGATCAACACACCATTACAGTAAGACCCTGGGATCAACACACTATTACAGGTAAGACCTTAAGACCATGGGATCAACACACCATTACAGGTAAGACCGTAAGACCCTGGGATCAACACACTATTACAGTAAGACCCTAAGACCCTGGGATCAACACACTATTACAGTAAGACCCTGGGATCAACACACCATTACAGTAAGACCCTAAGACCCTGGGATCAACACACCATTACAGCAAGACCCTAAGACCCTGGGATCAACACACCATTACAGTAAGACCCTGGGATCAACACACTATTACAGGTAAGACCTTAAGACCCTGGGATCAACACACCATTACAGGTAAGACCCTAAGACCCTGGGATCAACACACCATTACAGTAAGACCCTGGGATCAACACACTATTACAGTAAGACCCTAAGACCCTGGGATCAACACACCATTACAGTAAGACCCTAAGACCCTGGGATCAACACACCATTACAGTAAGACCCTAAGACCCTGGGATCAACACACCATTACGGTAAGACCCTAAGACCTGGGATCAACACACTATTACAGTAAGACCCTAAGACCCTGTGATCAACACACCATTACAGTAAGACCCTTAGACCTGGGATCAACACACCATTACAGTAAGACCCTAAGACCCTGGGATCAACACACCATTACAGGTAAGACCCTAAGACCTGGGATCAACATACCATTACAGTAAGACCCTAAGACCCTGGGATCAACGCACCATTACAGGTAAGAAAGACCCTGAGACCCTGGGATCAACACACTATTACAGTAAGACCCAAAGACCCTGGGATCAACACATCATTACAGGTAAGACCCTAAGACCTGGGATCAACATACCATTACAGTAAGACCCTAAGACCTGGGATCAACACACCATTACAGGTAAGACCCTAAGACCCTGGGATCAACACACCATTACAGTAAGACCCTAAGACCCTGGGATCAACACACCATTACAGGTAAGACCCTAAGACCCTGGGATCAACACACCATTACAGGTAAGACCCCAAGACCCTGGGATCAACACACCATTACAGTAAGTAAGTCCCTGGGATCAACACACCATTACAGTAAGACCCTAAGACCCTGGGATCAACACACCATTACAGTAAGACCATAAGACCCTGGGATCAACACACCATTACAGTAAGACCCTGGGATGAACACACCATTACAGTAAGACCCTGGGATCAACACACCATTACAGGTAAGACCCTAAGACCCTGGGATCAACACACCATTACAGGTAAGACCCTAAGACCCTGGGATCAACACACCATTACAGGTAAGACCCCAAGACCCTGGGATCAACACACCATTACAGGTAAGTCCCTGGGATCAACACACCATTACAGTAAGACCCTAAGACCCTGGGATCAACACACCATTACAGTAAGACCATAAGACCCTGGGATCAACACACCATTACAGTAAGACCCTGGGATCAACACACTATTACAGTAAGACCCTGGGATCAACACACTATTACAGTAAGACCCTAAGACCCTGGGATCAACACACCATTACAGGTAAGACCCTAAGACCCTGGGATCAACACACTATTACAGTAAGACCCTAAGACCCTGGGATCAACACACCATTATGGTAAGACCCTAAGACCTGGGATCAACACACCATTACAGTAAGACCCTAAGACCCTGGGATCAACACACCATTA
Organism: Oncorhynchus keta; assembly: GCF_023373465.1. Taxonomy (NCBI): domain Eukaryota; kingdom Metazoa; phylum Chordata; class Actinopteri; order Salmoniformes; family Salmonidae; genus Oncorhynchus; species Oncorhynchus keta. The sequence continues at coordinate 1,506,698 of NC_068424.1, read as the reverse complement.
CAGTAAGACCCTAAGACCCTGGGATCAACACACCATTACAGGTAAGACCCTGGGATCAACACACCATTACAGTAAGTAAGACCCTGGGATCAACACACCATTACAGTAAGACCTAAGACCCTGGGATCAACACACCATTACAGTAAGACCCTGGGATCAACACACCATTACAGTAAGACCCTGGGATCAACACACCATTACAGGTAAGACCCTAAGACCCTGGGATCAACACACCATTACAGGTAAGACCCTAAGACCCTGGGATCAACACACCATTACAGGTAAGACCCCAAGACCCTGGGATCAACACACCATTACAGGTAAGACCCCCTGGGATCAACACACCATTACAGTAAGACCCTAAGACCCTGGGATCAACACACCATTACAGTAAGACCCTAAGACCCTGGGATCAACACACCATTACAGTAAGACCCTAAGACCCTGGGATCAACACACCATTACGGTAAGACCCTAAGACCTGGGTAAGACATTACAGTAAGACCCTAAGACCCTGGGATCAACACACCATTACAGTAAGACCCTAAGACCCTGGGATCAACACACCATTACAGGTAAGACCCTGGGATCAACACACTATTACAGTAAGACCAGGTAAGACCCTGGGATCAACACACCATTACAGTAAGACCCTAAGACCCTGGGATCAACACACCATTACAGGTAAGACCCTAAGACCCTGGGATCAACACACCATTACAGTAAGACCCTGGGATAAGACCCTGGGATCAACACACCATTACAGTAAGACCCTAAGACCCTGGGATCAACACACCATTACAGTAAGACCCTAAGACCCTGGGATCAACACACCATTACAGTAAGACCCTAAGACCCTGGGATCAACACACCATTACAGGTAAGACCCTAAGACCTGGGATCAACACACCATTACAGTAAGACCCTAAGACCCTGGGATCAACACACCATTACAGGTAAGAAAGACCCTAAGACCCTGGGATCAACACACTATTACAGTAAGACCCTAAGACCCTGGGATCAACACACCATTACAGGTAAGACCCTAAGACCCTGGGATCAACACACCATTACAGTAAGACCCTAAGACCTGGGATCAACACACCATTACAGGTAAGACCCTAAGACCCTGGGATCAACACACCATTACAGTAAGACCCTAAGACCCTGGGATCAACACACCATTACAGGTAAGACCCTAAGACCCTGGGATCAACACACCATTACAGGTAAGACCCTAAGACCCTGGGATCAACACACCATTACAGGTAAGACCCTAAGACCCTGGGATCAACACACCATTACAGTAAGACCCTAAGACCCTGGGATCAACACACCATTACAGTAAGACCATAAGACCCTGGGATCAACACACCATTACAGTAAGACCCTGGGATCAACACACTATTACAGTAAGACCCTGGGATCAACACACCATTACAGGTAAGACCCTAAGACCCTGGGATCAACACACCATTACAGTAAGACCCTAAGACCCTGGGATCAACACACCATTACAGTACACACTATTACAGTAAGACCCTGGGATCAACACACCATTACAGTAAGACCCTAAGACCCTGGGATCAACACACCATTACAGTAAGACCCTAAGACCCTGGGATCAACACACACCATTACAGGTAAGACCCTGGGATCAACACACCATTACAGTAAGACCCTGGGATCAAGACAGTAAGACCCTAAGACCCTGGGATCAACACACCATTACAGTAAGACCCTGGGATCAACACACCATTACAGTAAGACCCTGGGATCAACACACCATTACAGTAAGACCCTAAGACCCTGGGATCAACACACCATTACAGTAAGACCCTAAGACCCTGGGATCAACACACCATTACAGGTAAGACCCTAAGACCCTGGGATCAACACACCATTACAGTAAGACCCTAAGACCCTGGGATCAACACACCATTACAGGTAAGACCCTAAGACCCTGGGTAAGACCCTAAGACCCTGGGATCAACACACCATTACAGGTAAGACCCTAAGACCCTGGGATCAACACACCATTACAGTAAGACCCTAAGACCCTGGGATCAACACACCATTACAGTAAGACCCTAAGACCCTGGGATCAACACACCATTACAGTAAGACCCTAAGACCCTGGGATCAACACACATTACAGGTAAGTAAGACCCTGGGATCAACACACCATTACAGGTAAGACCCTAAGACCCTGGGATCAACACCATTACAGGTAAGACCCTAAGACCCTGGGATCAACCACCATTACAGGTAAGACCCCAAGACCCTGGGATCACACCATTACACACCATTACAGTAAGACCCTAAGACCCTGGGATCAACACACCATTACAGGTAAGACCCTAAGACCCTGGGATCAACACACTATTACAGTAAGACCCTAAGACCCTGGGATCAACACACCATTATGGTAAGACCCTAAGACCTGGGATCAACACACCATTACAGTAAGACCCTAAGACCCTGGGATCAACACACCATTACAGTAAGACCCTAAGACCCTGGGATCAACACACCATTACAGGTAAGACCCTGGGATCAACACACTATTACAGTAAGACCCTGGGATCAACACACCATTACAGGTAAGACCCTAAGACCCTGGGATCAACACACCATTACAGTAAGACCCTAAGACCCTGGGATCAACACACCATTACAGTAAGACCCTAAGACCCTGGGATCAACACACCATTACAGGTAAGACCCTAAGACCCTGGGATCAACACACATTACATTACAGTAAGACCCTAAGACCCTGGGATCAACACACCATTACAGTAAGACCATAAGACCCTGGGATCAACACACCATTACAGTAAGACCCTGGGACCCAGTAAGACCCTGGGATCAACACACCATTACAGGTAAGACCCTAAGACCCTGGGATCAACACACCATTACAGGTAAGACCCTAAGACCCTGGGATCAACACACCATTACAGGTAAGACCCCAAGACCCTGGGATCAACACACCATTACAGGTAAGACCCTGGGATCAACACACCATTACAGTAAGACCCTAAGACCCTGGGATCAACACACCATTACAGTAAGACCCTAAGACCCTGGGATCAACACACTATTACAGTAAGACCCTAAGACCCTGGGATCAACACACCATTATGGTAAGACCCTAAGACCTGGGATCAACACACCATTACAGTAAGACCCTAAGACCCTGGGATCAACACACCATTACAGTAAGACCCTAAGACCCTGGGACACACCATTACAGGTAAGACCCTGGGATCAACACACTATTACAGTAAGACCCTGGGATCAACACACCATTACAGGTAAGACCCTGGGATCAACACACCATTACAGTAAGACCCTAAGACCCTGGGATCAACACACCATTACAGGTAAGAAGACCCAGTAAGACCCTGGGATCAACACACCATTACAGTAAGACCCTACAGTAAGACCCTGGGATCAACACACCATTACAGTAAGACCCTAAGACCCTGGGATCAACACACCATTACAGGTAAGACCCTAAGACCCTGGGATCAACACACCATTACAGTAAGACCCTGAGACCCTGGGATCAACACACCATTACAGGTAAGACCCTGAGACCCTGGGATCAACACACCATTACAGTAAGACCCTAAGACCTGGGATCAACACACCATTACAGGTAAGACCCTAAGACCCTGGGATCAACACACCATTACAGGTAAGACCCTGGGATCAACACACCATTACAGTAAGACCCTGAGACCCTGGGATCAACACACCATTACAGGTAAGACCCTGAGACCCTGGGATCAACACACCATTACAGGTAAGACCCTAAGACCTGGGATCAACACACCATTACAGGTAAGACCCTGAGACCCTGGGATCAACACACCATTACAGTAAGACCCTAAGACCTGGGATCAACACACCATTACAGGTAAGACCCTGGGATCAACACACCATTACAGTAAGACCCTAAGACCCTGGGATCAACACACCATTACAGGTAAGACCCTGAGACCCTGGGATGAACACACCATTACAGGTAAGACCCTGAGACCCTGGGATCAACACACCATTACAGGTAAGACCCTAAGACCCTGGGATCAACACACCATTACAGGTAAGACCCTAAGACCCTGGGATCAACACACCATTACAGTAAGACCCAAAGACCATGGGATCAACACACCATTACAGTAAGACCCTAAGACCCTGGGATCAACACACCATTACAGTAAGACCCTGGGATCAACACACTATTACAGGTAAGACCCTAAGACCCTGGGATCAACACACCATTACAGGTAAGACCTAAGACCCTGGGATCAACACACATTACAGGTAAGACCCTAAGACCCTGGGATCAACACACCATTACAGTAAGACCCTAAGACCCTGGGATCAACACACCATTACAGGTAAGACCCTAAGACCCTGGGATCAACACACCATTACAGTAAGACCCTAAGACCCTGGGATCAACACACCATTACAGGTAAGACCCTAAGACCCTGGGATCAACACACCATTACAGGTAAGACCCCAAGACCCTGGGATCAACACACCATTACAGGTAAGTCCCTGGGATCAACACACCATTACAGTAAGACCCTAAGACCCTGGGATCAACACACCATTACAGTAAGACCATAAGACCCTGGGATCAACACACCATTACAGTAAGACCCTGGGATCAACACACTATTACAATAAGACCCTGGGATCAACACACCATTACAAGTAAGACCCTAAGACCCTGGGATCAACACACCATTACAGGTAAGACCCTAAGACCCTGGGATCAACACACCATTACAGTAAGACCCTAAGACCCTGGGATCAACACACCATTACAGGTAAGACCCTGGGATCAACACACCATTACAGTAAGACCCTAAGACCCTGGGATCAACACACCATTACAGGTAAGACCCTGAGACCCTGGGATCAACACACCATTACAGGTAAGACCCTAAGACCCTGGGATCAACACACCATTACAGGTAAGACCCTAAGACCCTGGGATCAACACACCATTACAGGTAAGACCCTAAGACCCTGGGATCAACACACCATTACAGTAAGACCCAAAGACCATGGGATCAACACACCATTACAGTAAGACCCTAAGACCCTGGGATCAACACACCATTACAGTAAGACCCTGGGATCAACACACTATTACAGGTAAGACCCTAAGACCCTGGGATCAACACACCATTACAGGTAAGACCCTAAGACCCTGGGATCAACACACCATTACAGTAAGACCCTAAGACCTGGGATCAACACACCATTACAGTAAGACCCTAAGACCCTGGGATCAACACACTATTACAGTAAGACCCTGGGATCAACACACCATTACAGTAAGACCCTAAGACCCTGGGATCAACACACCATTACAGGTAAGACCCCAAGACCCTGGGATCAACACACCATTACAGGTAAGTCCCTGGGATCAACACACCATTACAGGTAAGTCCCTGGGATCAACACACCATTACAGTAAGACCCTAAGACCCTGGGATCAACACACCATTACAGTAAGACCATAAGACCCTGGGATCAACACACCATTACAGTAAGACCCTGGGATCAACACACTATTACAGGTAAGACCCTAAGACCCTAGGATCAACACACCATTACAGGTAAGACCCTAAGACCCTGGGATCAACACACCATTACAGTAAGACCCTAAGACCCTGGGATCAACACACCATTACAGGTAAGACCCCAAGACCCTGGGATCAACACACCATTACAGGTAAGTCCCTGGGATCAACACACCATTACAGTAAGACCCTAAGACCCTGGGATCAACACACCATTACAGTAAGACCATAAGACCCTGGGATCAACACACTATTACAGTAAGACCCTGGGATCAACACACTATTACAGTAAGACCCTAAGACCCTGGGATCAACACACCATTACAGGTAAGACCCTAAGACCCTGGGATCAACACACTATTACAGTAAGACCCTAAGACCCTGGGATCAACACACCATTATGGTAAGACCCTAAGACCTGGGATCAACACACCATTACAGTAAGACCCTAAGACCCTGGGATCAACACACCATTACAGTAAGACCCTAAGACCCTGGGATCAACACACCATTACAGGTAAGACCCTGGGATCAACACACTATTACAGTAAGACCCTGGGATCAACACACCATTACAGGTAAGACCCTGGGATCAACACACCATTACAGTAAGACCCTAAGACCCTGGGATCAACACACCATTACAGGTAAGACCCTAAGACCCTGGGATCAACACACCATTACAGGTAAGACCCTAAGACCCTGGGATCAACACACCATTACAGTAAGACCCTGGGATAAGACCCAGGTAAGACCCTGGGATCAACACACCATTACAGTAAGACCCTAAGACCCTGGGATCAACACACCATTACAGGTAAGACCCTAAGACCCTGGGATCAACACACCATTACAGTAAGACCCTGAGACCCTGGGATCAACACACCATTACAGGTAAGACCCTGAGACCCTGGGATCAACACACCATTACAGGTAAGACCCTAAGACCTGGGATCAACACACCATTACAGGTAAGACCCTAAGACCCTGGGATCAACACACCATTACAGGTAAGACCCTGGGATCAACACACCATTACAGTAAGACCCTGAGACCCTGGGATCAACACACCATTACAGGTAAGACCCTGAGACCCTGGGATCAACACACCATTATAGGTAAGACCCTGAGACCCTGGGATCAACACACCATTACAGTAAGACCCTAAGACCTGGGATCAACACACCATTACAGGTAAGACCCTGGGATCAACACACCATTACAGTAAGACCCTAAGACCCTGGGATCAACACACCATTACAGGTAAGACCCTGAGACCCTGGGATCAACACACCATTACAGGTAAGACCCTGAGACCCTGGGATCAACACACCATTACAGGTAAGACCCTAAGACCCTGGGATCAACACACCATTACAGGTAAGACCCTAAGACCCTGGGATCAACACACCATTACAGTAAGACCCAAAGACCATGGGATCAACACACCATTACAGTAAGACCCTAAGACCCTGGGATCAACACACCATTACAGTAAGACCCTGGGATCAACACACTATTACAGGTAAGACCCTAAGACCCTGGGATCAACACACCATTACAGGTAAGACCCTAAGACCCTGGGATCAACACACTATTACAGTAAGACCCTGGGATCAACACACTATTACAGTAAGACCCTAAGACCCTGGGATCAACACACTATTACAGTAAGACCCTAAGACCCTGGGATCAACACACTATTACAGTAAGACCCTGGGATCAACACACCATTACAGTAAGACCCTAAGACCCTGGGATCAACACACTATTACAGTAAGACCCTAAGACCCTGGGATCAACACACCATTACAGGTAAGACCCTAAGACCTGGGATCAACACAACATTACGGTAAGACCCTAAGACCTGGGATCAACACACCATTACAGTAAGACCCTAAGACCCTGGGATCAACACACCATTACAGGTAAGACCCTAAGACCTGGGATCAACACACCACCATAAGACCATGGGTCAAGACACCATTACAGTAAGACCCTGGGATCAACACACCATTACAGTAAGATCCTGGGACACTATTACAGTAAGACCCTGGGATCAACACACCATTACAGTAAGACCCTAAGACCCTGGGATCAACACACCATTACAGTAAGACCCTAAGACCATGGGATCAACACACCATTACAGTAAGATCCTGGGATCAACACACTATTACAGGTAAGACCTTAAGACCCTGGGATCAACACACCATTACAGGTAAGACCCTAAGACCCTGGGATCAACACACCATTACAGTAAGACCCTGGGATCAACACACTATTACAGTAAGACCCTAAGACCCTGGGATCAACACACCATTACAGGTAAGACCCTAAGACCCTGGGATCAACACACCATTACAGTAAGACCCTAAGACCTGGGATCAACACACCATTACAGTAAGACCCTAAGACCTGGGATCAACACACCATTACAGTAAGAGCCTAAGACCCTGGGATCAACACATCATTACAGGTAAGACCCTGGGATCAACACACCATTACGGTAAGACCCTAAGACCTGGGATCAACACACTATTACAGTAAGACCCTAAGACCCTGGGATCAACACACCATTACAGGTAAGACCCTAAGACCTGGGATCAACACACCATTACAGTAAGACCCTAAGACCTGGGATCAACACACCATTACAGGTAAGACCCTAAGACCCTGGGATCAACACACCATTACAGGTAAGACCCTAAGACCCTGGGATCAACACACCATTACAGGTAAGACCCTAAGACCCTGGGATCAACACACCATTACAGTAAGACCCAAAGACCATGGGATCAACACACCATTACAGTAAGACCTAAGACCCTGGGATCAACACACCATTACAGTAAGACCCTGGGATCAACACACTATTACAGGTAAGACCCTAAGACCCTGGGATCAACACACCATTACAGGTAAGACCCTAAGACCCTGGGATCAACACACTATTACAGTAAGACCCTGGGATCACACACATTACAGTAAGACCCTAAGACCCTGGGATCAACACACCATTACAGTAAGACCCTAAGACCCTGGGATCAACACACCATTACACCCTGGGATCAACACACTATTACAGTAAGACCCTAAGACCCTGGGATCAACACACTATTACAGTAAGACCCTAAGACCCTGGGATCAACACACCATTACAGTAAGACCCTAAGACCTGGGATCAACACACCATTACAGTAAGACCCTAAGACCTGGGATCAACACACCATTACAGTAAGACCCTAAGACCCTGGGATCAACACACCATTACAGGTAAGACCCTAAGACCTGGGATCAACACACCATTACAGGTAAGACCCTAAGACCATGGGATCAACACACCATTACAGTAAGACCCTGGGATCAACTATTACAGTAAGATCCTGGGATCAACACTATTACAGTAAGACCCTGGGATCAACACACCATTACAGTAAGACCCTAAGACCCTGGGATCAACACACCATTACAGTAAGTAAGACCATGGGATCAACACACCATTACAGTAAGACCCTGGGATCAACACACCATTACAGGTAAGACCTAAGACCCTGGGATCAACACACCATTACAGGTAAGACCCTAAGACCCTGGGATCAACACACCTACAGTAAGACCCTGGGATCAACACACCATTACAGTAAGACCCTGGGATCAGCACACTATTACAGGTAAGACCTTAAGACCCTGGGATCAACACACCATTACAGTAAGACCCTAAGACCTGGGATCAACACACCATTACAGTAAGACCCTAAGACCTGGGATCAACACACCATTACAGTAAGACCCTAAGACCCTGGGATCAACACATCATTACAGGTAAGACCCTGGGATCAACACACCATTACGGTAAGACCCTAAGACCTGGGATCAACACACTATTACAGTAAGACCCTAAGACCCTGGGATCAACACACCATTACAGGTAAGACCCTAAGACCTGGGATCAACACACCATTACAGTAAGACCCTAAGACCCTGGGATCAACACACCATTACAGTAAGACCCTGGTATCAACACACCATTACAGGTAAGACCCTGGGATCAACACAACATTACGGTAAGACCCTAAGACCCTGGGATCAACACACCATTACAGTAAGACCCTAAGACCCTGGGATCAACACACCATTACAGTAAGACCCTGGGATCAACACACTATTACAGGTAAGACCTAAGACCCTGGGATCAACACACCATTACAGGTAAGACCCTAAGACCCTGGGATCAACACACCATTACAGTAAGACCCTGGGATCAACACACTATTACAGTAAGACCCTAAGACCCTGGGATCAACACACCATTACAGGTAAGACCCTAAGACCCTGGGATCAACACACCATTACAGTAAGACCCTAAGACCTGGGATCAACACACCATTACAGTAAGACCCTAAGACCTGGGATCAACACACCATTACAGGTAAGACCCCAAGACCCTGGGATCAACACACCATTACAGGTAAGACCCTGGGATCAACACACAATTACGGTAAGACCCTAAGACCTGGGATCAACACACTATTACAGTAAGACCCTAAGACCCTGGGATCAACACACCATTACAGGTAAGACCCTAAGACCTGGGATCAACACACCATTACAGTAAGACCCTAAGACCCTGGGATCAACACACCATTACAGGTAAGAAAGACCCTGAGACCCTGGGATCAACACACCATTACAGTAAGACCCTAAGACCCTGGGATCAACACACCATTACAGTAAGACCCTAAGACCCTGGGATCAACACACCATTACAGGTAAGACCCTAAGACCCTGGGATCAACACACCATTACAGTAAGACCCTAAGACCCTGGGATCAACACACCATTACAGTAAGACCCTAAGACCCTGGGATCAACACACCATTACAGTAAGACCCTGGGATCAACACACTATTACAGGTAAGACCTAAGACCCTGGGATCAACACACCATTACAGGTAAGACCCTGGGATCAACACACCATTACAGTAAGACCCTAAGACCTGGGATCAACACACTATTACAGTAAGACCCTGGGATCAACACACCATTACAGTAAGACCCTAAGACCCTGGGATCAACACACCATTACAGTAAGACCCTAAGACCCTGGGATCAACACACCATTACAGTAAGACCCTGGGATCAACACACTATTACAGTAAGACCCTGGGATCAACACACTATTACAGTAAGACCCTAAGACCCTGGGATCAACACACTATTACAGTAAGACCCTAAGACCCTGGGAAAAACACACCATTACAGGTAAGACCCTAAGACCCTGGGATCAACACATCATTACAGGTAAGACCCTGGGATCAACACAACATTACGGTAAGACCCTAAGACCTGGGATCAACACACCATTACAGTAAGACCCTAAGACCCTGGGATCAACACACCATTACAGGTAAGACCCTAAGACCTGGGATCAACACACCATTACAGGTAAGACCCTGAGACCCTGGGACACCATTACAGTAAGACCCGAAGACCCTGGGATCAACACACCATTACAGTAAGACCCTAAGACCCTGGGATCAACACACCATTACAGTAAGACCCTGGGATCAACACACTATTACAGGTAAGACCTTAAGACCCTGGGATCAACACACCATTACAGGTAAGACCCTAAGACCCTGGGATCACACACTATTACAGTAAGACCCTAAGACCCTGGGATCAACACACTATTACAGTAAGACCCTGGGATCAACACACCATTACAGTAAGACCCTAAGACCCTGGGATCAACACACCATTACAGCAAGACCCGACCCTGGGATCAACACACCATTACAGTAAGACCCTGGGATCAACACACTATTACAGGTAAGACCTTAAGACCCTGGGATCAACACACCATTACAGGTAAGACCCTAAGACCCTGGGATCAACACACCATTACAGTAAGACCCTGGGATCAACACACTATTACAGTAAGACCCTAAGACCCTGGGATCAACACACCATTACAGTAAGACCCTAAGACCCTGGGATCAACACACCATTACAGTAAGACCCTAAGACCCTGGGATCAACACACCATTACGGTAAGACCCTAAGACCTGGGATCAACACACCATTACAGTAAGACCCTAAGACCCTGTGATCAACACACCATTACAGTAAGACCCTTAGACCTGGGATCAACACACCATTACAGTAAGACCCTAAGACCCTGGGATCAACACACCATTACAGTAAGACCCTAAGACCCTGGGATCAACACACCATTACAGTAAGACCCTAAGACCTGGGATCAACACACCATTACAGTAAGACCCTAAGACCCTGGGATCAACGCACCATTACAGGTAAGAAAGACCCTGAGACCCTGGGATCAACACACTATTACAGTAAGACCCTAAGACCCTGGGATCAACACACCATTACAGGTAAGACCCTAAGACCCTGGGATCAACACACCATTACAGTAAGACCCTAAGACCTGGGATCAACACACCATTACAGGTAAGACCCTAAGACCCTGGGATCAACACACCATTACAGTAAGACCCTAAGACCCTGGGATCAACACACCATTACAGTAAGACCCTAAGACCCTGGGATCAACACACCATTACAGTAAGACCCTGGGATCAACACACTATTACAGGTAAGACCCTAAGACCCTGGGATCAACACACCATTACAGTAAGACCCAAAGACCCTGGGATCAACACACCATTACAGGTAAGACCCTGGGATCAACACACCATTACAGGTAAGACCCTGGGATCAACACACCATTACAGGTAAGACCCTGAGACCCTGGGATCAACACACCATTACAGTAAGACCCTAAGACCCTGGGATCAACACACCATTACAGTAAGACCCTAAGATCCTGGGATCAACACACCATTACAGGTAAGACCCTGGGATGAACACACCATTACAGTAAGACCCTGAGACCCTGGGATCAACACACCATTACAGTAAGACCCTAAGACCTGGGATCAACACACCATTACAGTAAGACCCTAAGACCCTGGGATCAACACACCATTACAGGTAAGACCCTGAGACCCTGGGATCAACACACCATTACAGGTAAGACCCCAAGACCCTGGGATCAACACACCATTACAGTAAGACCCTAAGACCCTGGGATCAACACACCATTACAGTAAGACCCTAAGACCCTGGGATCAACACACCATTACAGTAAGACCCAAAGACCCTGGGATCAACACACCATTACAGGTAAGACCCTGGGATCAACACACCATTACAGTAAGACCCTTAGACCTGGGATCAACACACCATTACAGGTAAGACCCTGGGATCAACACACCATTACAGTAAGACCCTAAGACCCTGGGATCAACACACCATTACAGTAAGACCCTAAGACCCTGGGATCAACACACCATTACAGGTAAGACACCATTACAGTAAGACCCTGGGATCAACACACCATTACAGGTAAGACCCCCTGGGATCAACACACCATTACAGTAAGACCCTAAGACCTGGGATCAACACACCACCCTTGGATTACAGTAAGACCCTAAGACCCTGGGATCAACACACCATTACAGGTAAGACCCTAAGACCCTGGGATCAACACACCATTACAGTAAGACCCTAAGACCCTGGGATCAACACACCATTACAGTAAGACCCTGAGACCCTGGGATCAACACACCATTACAGTAAGTAAGACCCTGGGACCCAGTAAGACCCTGGGATCAACACACTATTACAGGTAAGACCCTAAGACCCTGGGATCAACACACCATTACAGGTAAGACCCTAAGACCCTGGGATCAACACACCATTACAGTAAGACCCTAAGACCCTGGGATCAACACACCATTACAGTAAGACCCTAAGACCCTGGGATCAACACACCATTACAGTAAGACCCTAAGACCCTGGGATCAACACACCATTACAGTAAGACCCTGGGATCAACACACCATTACAGTAAGACCCTAAGACCCTGGGATCAACACACCATTACAGTAAGACCCTAAGACCCTGGGATCAACACACCATTACAGGTAAGACCCTGGGATCAACACACCATTACAGGTAAGACCCTGGGATCAACACACCATTACAGTAAGACCCTAAGACTCTGGGATCAACACACCATTACAGTAAGACCCTAAGACTCTGGGATCAACACACCATTACAGGTAAGACCCTGAGACCCTGGGATCAACACACCATTACAGTAAGACCCTAAGACTCTGGGATCAACACACCATTACAGTAAGACCCTAAGACCTGGGATCAACACACCATTACAGTAAGACCCTAAGACCCTGGGATCAACACACCATTACAGGTAAGACCCTGAGACCCTGGGATCAACACACCATTACAGGTAAGACCCCAAGACCCTGGGATCAACACACCATTACAGTAAGACCCTAAGACCCTGGGATCAACACACCATTACAGTAAGACCCTAAGACCCTGGGATCAACACACCATTACAGTAAGACCCTAAGATCCTGGGATCAACACACCATTACAGGTAAGACCCTGGGATCAACACACCATTACAGTAAGACCCTTAGACCTGGGATCAACACACCATTACAGGTAAGACCCTGGGATCAACACACCATTACAGTAAGACCCTAAGACCCTGGGATCAACACACCATTACAGTAAGACCCTAAGACCCTGGGATCAACACACCATTACAGTAAGACCCTAAGATCCTGGGATCAACACATCATTACAGGTAAGACCCTGGGATCAACACACCATTACAGTAAGACCCTTAGACCTGGGATCAACACACCATTACAGTAAGACCCTAAGACCCTGGGATCAACACACCATTACAGTAAGACCCTAAGACCCTGGGATCAACACACCATTACAGTAAGACCCGAAGACCCTGGGATCAACACACCATTACAGTAAGACCCTGGGATCAACACACTATTACAGGTAAGACCCTAAGACCCTGGGATCAACACACCATTACAGGTAAGACCCTAAGACCCTGGGATCAACACACCATTACAGTAAGACCCTAAGATCCTGGGATCAACACACCATTACAGTAAGACCCTAAGACCCTGGGATCAACACACCATTACAGTAAGACCCTAAGACCCTGGGATCAACACACCATTACAGTAAGACCCTAAGACCCTGGGATCAACACACCATTACAGTAAGACCCTAAGACCCTGGGATCAACACACCATTACAGTAAGACCCTAAGACCCTGGGATCAACACACCATTACAGTAAGACCCTAAGACCCTGGGATCAACACACCATTACAGTAAGACCCTAAGACCCTGGGATCAACACACCATTACAGTAAGACCCTAAGACCCTGGGATCAACACACCATTACGGTAAGACCCTAAGACCTGGGATCAACACACTATTACAGTAAGACCCTAAGACCCTGGGAACAACATACCATTACAGGTAAGACCCTAAGACCTGGGATCAACACACCATTACAGTAAGACCCTAAGACCCTGGGATCAACACACCATTACAGGTAAGACCCTAAGACCCTGGGATCAACACACCATTACAGGTAAGACCCTGAGACCCTGGGATCAACACACCATTACAGGTAAGACCCCAAGACCCTGGGATCAACACACCATTACAGTAAGACCCTAAGACCCTGGGATCAACACACCATTACAGTAAGACCCTAAGACCCTGGGATCAACACACCATTACAGTAAGACCCTAAGATCCTGGGATCAACACACCATTACAGTAAGACCCTTAGACCTGGGATCAACACACCATTACAGGTAAGACCCTGGGATCAACACACCATTACAGTAAGACCCTAAGACCCTGGGATCAACACACCATTACAGTAAGACCCTAAGACCCTGGGATCAACACACCATTACAGTAAGACCCTAAGATCCTGGGATCAACACATCATTACAGGTAAGACCCTGGGATCAACACACCATTACAGTAAGACCCTTAGACCTGGGATCAACACACCATTACAGTAAGACCCTAAGACCCTGGGATCAACACACCATTACAGTAAGACCCTAAGACCCTGGGATCAACACACCATTACAGTAAGACCCGAAGACCCTGGGATCAACACACCATTACAGTAAGACCCTGGGATCAACACACTATTACAGGTAAGACCCTAAGACCCTGGGATCAACACACCATTACAGGTAAGACCCTAAGACCCTGGGATCAACACACCATTACAGTAAGACCCTAAGATCCTGGGATCAACACACCATTACAGTAAGACCCTAAGACCCTGGGATCAACACACCATTACAGTAAGACCCTGGGATCCTGGGATCAACACACCATTACAGTAAGACCCTAAGACCCTGGGATCAACACACCATTACAGTAAGACCCTAAGACCCTGGGATCAACACACCATTACAGTAAGACCCTAAGACCCTGGGATCAACACACCATTACAGTAAGACCCTAAGACCCTGGGATCAACACACCATTACAGTAAGACCCTAAGACCCTGGGATCAACACACCATTACAGTAAGACCCTAAGACCCTGGGATCAACACACCATTACAGTAAGACCCTAAGACCCTGGGATCAACACACCATTACGGTAAGACCTAAGACCTGGGATCAACACACTATTACAGTAAGACCCTAAGACCCTGGGATCAACACACCATTACAGGTAAGACCCTAAGACCTGGGATCAACACACCATTACAGTAAGACCCTAAGACCCTGGGATCAACGCACCATTACAGGTAAGAAAGACCCTGAGACCCTGGGATCAACACACCATTACAGGTAAGACCCTAAGACCCTGGGATCAACACACCATTACAGTAAGACCCTAAGACCCTGGGATCAACACACCATTACAGTAAGACCCTAAGACCCTGGGATCAACACACCATTACAGTAAGACCCTAAGACCCTGGGATCAACACACCATTACAGTAAGACCCTGGGATCAACACACTATTACAGGTAAGACCCTAAGACCCTGGGATCAACACACCATTACAGTAAGACCCAAAGACCCTGGGATCAACACACCATTACAGGTAAGACCCTGGGATCAACACACCATTACAGGTAAGACCCTGGGATCAACACACCATTACAGTAAGACCCTAAGACCCTGGGATTAACACACCATTACAGTAAGACCCTAAGACCCTGGGATCAACACACCATTACAGTAAGACCCTAAGATCCTGGGATCAACACACCATTACAGGTAAGACCCTGGGATGAACACACCATTACAGTAAGACCCTGAGACCCTGGGATCAACACACCATTACAGTAAGACCCTAAGACCTGGGATCAACAAACCATTACAGTAAGACCCTAAGACCCTGGGATCAACACACCATTACAGGTAAGACCCTGAGACCCTGGGATCAACACACCATTACAGGTAAGACCCCAAGACCCTGGGATCAACACACCATTACAGTAAGACCCTAAGACCCTGGGATCAACACACCATTACAGTAAGACCCTAAGACCCTGGGATCAACACACCATTACAGTAAGACCCTAAGACCCTGGGATCAACACACCATTACGGTAAGACCCTAAGACCTGGGATCAACACACTATTACAGTAAGACCCTAAGACCCTGGGATCAACACATCATTACAGGTAAGACCCTAAGACCTGGGATCAACATACCATTACAGTAAGACCCTAAGACCCTGGGATCAACGCACCATTACAGGTAAGAAAGACCCTGAGACCCTGGGATCAACACACTATTACAGTAAGACCCTAAGACCCTGGGATCAACACACCATTACAGTAAGACCCTAAGACCCTGGGATCAACACACCATTACAGTAAGACCCTAAGACCCTGGGATCAACACACCATTACAGTAAGACCCTAAGACCCTGGGATCAACACACCATTACAGTAAGACCCTGGGATCAACACACTATTACAGGTAAGACCCTAAGACCCTGGGATCAACACACCATTACAGTAAGACCCAAAGACCCTGGGATCAACACACCATTACAGGTAAGACCCTGGGATCAACACACCATTACAGGTAAGACCCTGGGATCAACACACCATTACAGGTAAGACCCTGAGACCCTGGGATCAACACACCATTACAGTAAGACCTAAGACTCTGGGATCAACACACCATTACAGTAAGACCCTAAGATCCTGGGATCAACACACCATTACAGGTAAGACCCTGGGATGAACACACCATTACAGTAAGACCCTGATACCCTGGGATCAACACACCATTACAGTAAGACCCTAAGACCTGGGATCAACAAACCATTACAGTAAGACCCTAAGACCCTGGGATCAACACACCATTACAGGTAAGACCCTGAGACCCTGGGATCAACACACCATTACAGGTAAGACCCCAAGACCCTGGGATCAACACACCATTACAGTAAGACCCTAAGACCCTGGGATCAACACACCATTACAGTAAGACCCTAAGACCCTGGGATCAACACACCATTACAGTAAGACCCTAAGATCCTGGGATCAACACACCATTACAGGTAAGACCCTGGGATCAACACACCATTACAGTAAGACCCTTAGACCTGGGATCAACACACCATTACAGGTAAGACCCTGGGATCAACACACCATTACAGTAAGACCCTAAGACCCTGGGATCAACACACCATTACAGTAAGACCCTAAGACCCTGGGATCAACACACCATTACAGTAAGACCCTAAGATCCTGGGATCAACACACCATTACAGGTAAGACCCTGGGATCAACACACCATTACAGTAAGACCCTTAGACCTGGGATCAACACACCATTACAGTAAGACCCTAAGACCCTGGGATCAACACACCATTACAGTAAGACCCTAAGACCCTGGGATCAACACACCATTACAGTAAGACCCGAAGACCCTGGGATCAACACACCATTACAGTAAGACCCTGGGATCAACACACTATTACAGGTAAGACCCTAAGACCCTGGGATCAACACACCATTACAGTAAGACCCTAAGACCCTGGGATCAACACACCATTACAGTAAGACCCTGGGATCCTGGGATCAACACACCATTACAGTAAGACCCTAAGACCCTGGGATCAACACACCATTACAGTAAGACCCTAAGACCCTGGGATCAACACACCATTACAGTAAGACCCTAAGACCCTGGGATCAACACACCATTACAGTCCTGGGATCAACACACCATTACAGTAAGACCCTAAGATCCTGGGATCAACACACCATTACAGTAAGACCCTAAGATCCTGGGATCAACACACCATTACAGTAAGACCCTAAGACCCTGGGATCAACACACCATTACAGTAAGACCCTAAGACCCTGGGATCAACACACCATTACAGGTAAGACCCTGGGATCAACACACCATTACAGTAAGACCCTAAGACCCTGGGATCAACACACCATTACAGTAAGACCCTAAGACCCTGGGATCAACACACCATTACAGTAAGACCCTAAGATCCTGGGATCAACACACCATTACAGGTAAGACCCTGGGATCAACACACCATTACAGTAAGACCCTAAGACCCTGGGATCAACACACCATTACAGTAAGACCCTAAGACCCTGGGATCAACACACCATTACAGTAAGACCCGAAGACCCTGGGATCAACACACCATTACAGTAAGACCCTGGGATCAACACACTATTACAGGTAAGACCCTAAGACCCTGGGATCAACACACCATTACAGTAAGACCCTAAGACCCTGGGATCAACACACCATTACAGTAAGACCCTGGGATCCTGGGATCAACACACCATTACAGTAAGACCCTAAGACCCTGGGATCAACACACCATTACAGTAAGACCCTAAGACCCTGGGATCAACACACCATTACAGTAAGACCCTGGGATCAACACACCATTACAGTAAGACCCTGGGATCAACACACCATTACAGTAAGACCCTAAGATCCTGGGATCAACACACCATTACAGTAAGACCCTAAGACCCTGGGATCAACACACCATTACAGTAAGACCCTAAGACCCTGGGATCAACACACCATTACAGTAAGACCCTAAGATCCTGGGATCAACACACCATTACAGGTAAGACCCTGGGATCAACACACCATTACAGTAAGACCCTAAGACCCTGGGATCAACACACCATTTCAGTAAGACCCTGGGATCAACACACCATTACAGGTAAGACCCTAAGACCTGGGATCAACACACCATTACAGTAAGACCCTAAGACCCTGGGATCAACACACCATTACAGTAAGACCCTAAGACCCTGGGATCAAAACACCATTACAGGTAAGACCCTGGGATCAATGGCAAAGTGAAAATAATATTCATAAAAAAAAAACACATTTATTGAAAATGAAATACAGAAATATCTCATATACAGTATTGAGTCACACCCCTGAGTCAACACATGTTAGAATCAGTCTTTCTTGGTTAGTCTCTAAAAGCTTTGCATACCGTGATTGTACAATACTTGCACATTATTCTTAAATAAATTCTTCAAGCTCTGTCTAGTTCATTGATGACCATTGTTAGACAACCATTTTCAAGTCTTGCCATAGATGTTCAAGTAGATGTACTGTAAGTCAAAACTGCAACAC
The DNA here is from genome assembly GCF_023373465.1 of Oncorhynchus keta. Classification (NCBI taxonomy): domain Eukaryota; kingdom Metazoa; phylum Chordata; class Actinopteri; order Salmoniformes; family Salmonidae; genus Oncorhynchus; species Oncorhynchus keta. The sequence goes on along the minus strand of NC_068424.1, from coordinate 1,486,505 downwards.
TCAGGAACATTCAATGCTGTCTTGGTAAGCGACTCCAGGGTATATTTGACCCTATGTTTTAGGTTATTGTCCTGCTGAAAGGTGAATTTGTCTCCCAGTGTCTGATTGGAAAGCAGACTGAACCAGACTGAACCAGGTCTTCCTTTATTATTTCGCCTGTGCTTAGCTATATACCGTTTCATCTTATCCTCAAAAACTCCTTTAATCCGTGTCGATTACAAGCAGACCCATAACATGATGCAGCGACCACAATGCTTGAACATATGAATAGTGGTACTCAGTGATGTGGTGGATTTGCCCCAAACACAAACCTTTTTTTTCAGGACATAAAGATAATTTCTTTGCCACATTTTTTGCAGTATTACTTTAGTGCCTTGTTGCAAACAGGATGTACGTTTTGGAATATTTGTATTCTGTACAGGCTTCCTTCTTTTCACTCTGTCAATTAGGTTAGTATTTAGGTTAGTATTGTGGAGTAACTACAATGTCTCAGTTTTCTCCTATCACAGCCATTAAACTCTGTAACTGTTTTAAAGTCATTATTGGCTTCATGGTAAAATCCCTGAGAGGTTTCCTTCCTTTCCGGCAACTGAGTTAGGAACGACACCTGTATTTTTGTAGTGACTGGGTGTATTGATACACCATCCAAAGCGTAATTCATAACTTCACCATGCTCAAAATTGACATTCAATGTCTACTTTCAAAAAACACTATACATAATTAATAGTTGATCATATTACACAGATTTAGACACAGCTATACACAAATAAACAGATTTAGTTATATGTCAAATCTTAACAGTTCAATTTAGTGGTGATAAATTCCTGTTGTTGATGGAGATTTCCTAGCAGAGAACAGGCATTTATATCCTTCTAAAATCACAGAGTAATTTAGTTGGTGAAGGCAAACATCAATGACAATGGAACGTAAGGATTATTAATCTAATTATAAGAGATTGAGGAAACTGTGAGATTATTGGCAGGCCTATGTTGGGGGACTTGAATGCAGAGCCTCAACGCTAGTCGCACACGCCTCTCTGTTATGAAGCCTTTAACTTGTACCTGCGTTGAAAGTGATATCATTTAAGGGTTTTATATGTGCTATTAAACCCAAGCATGTAGACGATGGCTAGATGGGTCTGATTTCATTTATTAACATACAGTATTGTTCAGTATTATAAATCACTCCAATAGTGTCGATTTTTATAGAGGTCTGATTTTATTTATTAACACGATGGTACAATATTAGGTAAAAACCAAATTCTACCTCTTTGTATAAACATAAATTACATTTTAAATGAATTAACTTATGTTTTTGGCCCCTTGTGTAAGCAAAGCTCCCCACAACAAACTGCCGTGCCTGAGAAACAATTACTAAACACATGTTAAGGAGATACAAAGGCCATGTCATAAATCTGCCTCAGAATTATAGTGTGTTGAGAAGCAGTAAGGAGTTTCTATACGGTCCCTTGTTTCAACGGCTTCTTCTTCTCTACTTCTACGTCAATGTACACGTGGCTCTGGGAGAGAGTTGTACACGTGGCTCTGGGAGAGAGTTGTACACGTGGCTCTGGGAGAGAGTTGTACACGTGGCTCTGGGAGAGAGTTGTACACGTGGCTCTGGGAGAGAGTTGTACACGTGGCTCTGGGAGAGAGTTGTACACGTGGCTCTGGGAGAGAGTTGTACACGTGGCTCTGGGAGAGAGTTGTACACGTGGCTCTGGGAGAGAGTTGTACACGTGGCTCTGTGAGAGAGAGTTGTACACGTGGCTCTGGGAGAGAGTTGTACACGTGGCTCTGGGAGAGAGTTGTACACGTGGCTCTGGGAGAGAGTTGTACACGTGGCTCTGGGAGAGAGTTGTACACGTGGCTCTGGGAGAGAGTTGTACACGTGGCTCTGGGAGAGAGAGTTGTACACATGGCTCTGGGGAGAGTTGTACACGTGGCTCTGGGAGAGAGTTGTACACGTGGCTCTGGGGAGAGTTGTACACGTGGCTCTGGGAGTTGTACACGTGGCTCTGGGAGAGAGTTGTACACGTGGCTCTGGAGTTGTACACGTGGCTCTGGGAGAGAGTTGTACACGTGGCTCTGGGAGAGAGTTGTACACGTGGCTCTGGGAGAGAGTTGTACACGTGGCTCTGGGAGAGAGTTGTACACGTGGCTCTGGGAGAGAGTTGTACACGTGGCTCTGGGAGAGAGTTGTACACGTGGCTCTGGGAGAGAGTTGTACACGTGGCTCTGGGAGAGAGTTGTACACGTGGCTCTGGGGGAGTTGTACACGTGGCTCTGGGAGTTGTACACGTGGCTCTGGGAGAGAGTTGTACACGTGGCTCTGGGAGAGTTGTACACGTGGCTCTGGGAGAGAGTTGTACACGTGGCTCTGGGAGAGAGTTGAGCTCTGTGAGAGAGAGTTGTACACGTGGCTCTGGGAGAGAGTTGTACACGTGGCTCTGTGAGAGAGAGTTGTACACGTGGCTCTGGGAGAGAGTTGTACACGTGGCTCTGTGGAGAGAGAGTTGTACACGTGGCTCTGGGAGAGAGTTGTACACGTGGCTCTGGGACGTGGCTCTGGGAGAGTTGTACACGTGGCTCTGGGAGAGAGTTGTACACGTGGCTCTGGGAGAGAGTTGTACACGTGGCTCTGGGAGAGAGTTGTACACGTGGCTCTGGGAGAGAGTTGTACACGTGGCTCTGGGAGAGAGTTGTACACGTGGCTCTGGGAGAGAGTTGTACACGTGGCTCTGGGAGAGAGTTGTACACGTGGCTCTGGGAGAGAGTTGTACACGTGGCTCTGGGAGAGAGTTGTACACGTGGCTCTGGGAGAGAGTTGTACACGTGGCTCTGGGAGAGAGTTGTACACGTGGCTCTGGGAGAGAGTACACGTGGCTCTGGGAGAGAGTTGTACACGTGGCTCTGGGAGAGAGAGATGTACACGTGGCTCTGGGGAGAGAGAGTTGTACACGTGGCTCTGGGAGAGAGTTGTACACGTGGCTCTGGGAGAGAGTTGTACACGTGGCTCTGGGAGAGAGAGTTGTACACGTGGCTCTGGGAGAGAGAGTTGTACACATGGCTCCGTGAGACATCAATCTCTGTCAGAAGAGCAATAAGGCAGACGGTCCATACCGGGCAGGGCCATGACCAGGGACAGGACTTTTCTAAATCAAATAAAGCCGTTGTGTTCTGGGCTCTATGACCCAGCTCCCTGCAGTGAGGATGCTGTGGGAATGAAATTATACACGCATGCTTACCCTGGTTACATTGGCTGCCTTTAATACAATAATACAATGAAATACACCCGGAGAAAAGTCCTTTGAGATCCACCGTGTCAAAATTCCATTCCATTTTCATTTTATAACGTCGGTGTCTCTGAAATGTAGTTTGAATTTATAGCGTTATAGGGTGTAGAACCTAACAGCTGCGGTGTATTCCAGAGAACCCGCTCTTTACCAGTTAGCTGGGAGTCAGAGAAGAAGTCAAGATGGTTTTTGATGACATATGTTTATATCTCTGAACCGACTGGGTTCAGAGAGCATAACAAACGGTACCATAATCTGTTTTTCTTTAGTGAATGTTTTTTGGCAGAAATACACACACATGTCCTCCAAACTGTTCTTATTTATGTTGATATATTGGGGGATTTCTTCGTCCTACATCATAATTTAACAGCCAGCTACATGCTCGCTCACCCGTGTCACACGCGGATCAGACTGACTCGATCCTGTACGTATTGTGACCAGCAGGGATTTCAAAAGACATGAAACAGTTGACAGCATGTTCTGATTGGAGCAACAGTAACTCCCTTGACTCATGTCCAGACTGTGTTGACGTCACATCGACTGAATCTAACACACACTGGAGTAGACTACCTACCACACACTGGAGTAGACTACCTACCACACACTGGAGTAGACTACCTACCACACACTGGAGTAGACTACCTACCACACACTGGAGTAGACTACCTACCACACACTGGAGTAGACTACCTACCACACACTGGACTGGGAGACTACCTACCACACACTGGAGTAGACTACCTACCACACACTGGAGTAGACTACCTACCACACACTGGAGTAGACTACCTACCACACACTGGAGTAGACTACCTACCACACACTGGAGGAGACTACCTACCACACACTGGAGTAGACTACCTACCACACACTGGAGTAGACTACCTACCACACACTGGAGTAGACTACCTACCACACACTGGAGTAGACTACCTACCACACACTGGAGGAGACTACCTACCACACACTGGAGGAGACTACCTACCACACACTGGAGTAGACTACCTACCACACACTGGAGTAGACTACCTACCACACACTGGAGTAGACTACCACACACTGGAGTAGACTACCTACCACACACTGGAGTAGACTACCTACCACACACTGGAGTAGACTACCTACCACACACTGGGACTACCTACCACACACTCCGAGAGAGAGAAAGAAAGAGAGAAGGAGTAGACTACCTACCAAACACTGGAGGAGACTACCCACCACACACTGGAGGAGACTACCTACCACACACTGGAGTAGACTACCTACCACACACTGGAGTAGACTACCTACCACACACTGGAGTAGACTACCACACACTGGAGTAGACTACCTACCACACACTGGAGTAGACTACCTACCACACACTGGAGTAGACTACCTACCACACACTGGAGTAGACTACCTACCACACACTGGAGTAGACTACCACACACTGGAGGAGACTACCTACCACACACTGGAGTAGACTACCTACCACACACTGGAGTAGACTACCTACCACACACTGGAGTAGACTACCTACCACACACTGGAGTAGACTACCTACCACACACTGGAGTAGACTACCCACCACACACTGGAGTAGACTACCTACCACACACTGGAGTAGACTACCTACCACACACTGGAGGAGACTACCTACCACACACTGGAGGAGACTACCTACCACACACTGGAGGAGACTACCTACCACACACTGGAGTAGACTACCTACCACACACTGGAGGAGACTACCTACCACACACTGGAGGAGACTACCTACCACACACTGGAGTAGACTACCACACACTGGAGTAGACTACCTACCACACACTGGAGTAGACTACCCACCACACACTGGAGTAGACTACCTACCACACACTGGAGTAGACTACCACACTGGAGTAGACTACCTACCACACACTGGAGGAGACTACCTACCACACACTGGAGGAGACTACCTACCACACACTGGAGTAGACTACCACACACTGTAGTAGACTACCTACCACACACTGGAGTAGACTACCTACCACACACTGGAGTAGACTACCTACCACACACTGGAGTAGACTACCTACCACACACTGGAGTAGACTACCTACCACACACTGGAGGAGACTACCTACCACACACTGGAGTAGACTACCTACCACACACTGGAGTAGACTACCTACCACACACTGGAGTAGACTACCTACCACACACTGGAGGAGACTACCTACCACACACTGGAGTAGACTACCTACCACACACTGGAGTAGACTACCACACACTGGAGGAGACTACCTACCACACACTGGAGTAGACTACCCACCACACACTGGAGTAGACTACCTACCACACACTGGAGTAGACTACCTACCACACACTGGAGTAGACTACCCACCACACACTGGAGTAGACTACCCACCACACACTGGAGGAGACTACCACACACTGGAGTAGACTACCACACACTGGAGTAGACTACCACACACTGGAGGAGACTACCCACCACACACTGGAGTAGACTACCTACCACACACTGGAGTAGACTACCACACACTGGAGTAGACTACCTACCACACACTGGAGGAGACTACCTACCACACACTGGAGTAGACTACCTACCACACACTGGAGTAGACTACCAACCACACACTGGAGAGACTACCTACCACACACTGGAGTAGACTACCTACCACACACTGGAGTAGACTACCTACCACACCACACACTGGAGTAGACTACCCACCACACACTGGAGTAGACTACCAACCACACACTGGAGGAGACTACCTACCACACACTGGAGTAGACTACCTACCACACACTGGAGTAGACTACCAACCACACACTGGAGGAGACTACCTACCACACACTGGAGTAGACTACCTACCACACACTGGAGTAGACTACCTACCACACACTGGAGTAGACTACCACACACTGGAGTAGACTACCTACCACACACTGGAGTAGACTACCTAACACACACTGGACTAGACTACCTACCACACACTGGAGTAGACTACCACGAACTGGAGTAGACTACCTACCACACACTGGAGTAGACTACCAACCACACACTGGAGGAGACTACCTACCACACACTGGAGTAGACTACCAACCACACACTGGAGTAGACTACCTAACACACACTGGAGTAGACTACCACACACTGGAGTAGACTACCAACCACACACTGGAGTAGACTACCTACCACACACTGGAGTAGACTACCACACACTGGAGTAGACTACCTACCACACACTGTAGTAGACTACCAACCACACACTGGAGGAGACTACCAACCACACACTGGAGTAGACTACCTACCACACACTGGAGTAGACTACCTACCACACACTGGAGTAGACTACCTACCACACACTGGAGTAGACTACCTACCACACACTGGAGTAGACTACCTACCACACACTGGAGTAGACTACCTACCACACACTGGAGGAGACTACCCACCACACACTGGAGGAGACTACCAACCACACACTGGAGTAGACTACCTACCACACACTGGAGTAGACTACCTAACACACACTGGAGTAGACTACCACACACTGGAGTAGACTACCTACCACACACTGGAGTAGACTACCTACCACACACTGGAGGAGACTACCCACCACACACTGGAGGAGACTACCTACCACACACTGGAGTAGACTACCTACCACACACTGGAGGAGACTACCAACCACACACTGGAGTAGACTACCTACCACACACTGGAGGAGACTACCTACCACACACTGGAGTAGACTACCTACCACACACTGGAGACTACCACACACTGGAGTAGACTACCTACCACACACTGGAGTAGACTACCTACCACACACTGGAGTAGACTACCTACCACACACTGGAGTAGACTACCTACCACACACTGGAGTAGACTACCTACCACACACTGGAGGAGACTACCTACCACACACTGGAGGAGACTACCTACCACACACTGGAGTAGACTACCACACACTGGAGTAGACGACCTACCACACACTGGAGTAGACTACCTACCACACACTGGAGTAGACTACCTACCACACACTGGAGTAGACTACCACACACTGGAGTAGACTACCTACCACACACTGGAGTAGACTACCAACCACACACTGGAGTAGACTACCTACCACACACTGGAGTAGACTACCTACCACACACTGGAGTAGACTACCACACACTGGAGTAGACTACCTACCACACACTGGAGTAGACTACCTACCACACACTGGAGTAGACTACCACACACTGGAGGAGACTACCTACCACACACTGGAGTAGACTACCACACACTGGAGTAGACTACCTACCACACACTGGAGGAGACTACCAACCACACACTGGAGTAGACTACCTACCACACACTGGAGTAGACTACCTACCACACACTGGAGTAGACTAACACACACTGGAGTAGACTACCACACACTGGAGTAGACTACCTACCACACACTGGAGTAGACTACCTACCACACACTGGAGTAGACTACCACACACTGGAGTAGACTACCACACACTGGAGTAGACTACCACACACTGGAGTAGACTACCTACCACACACTGGAGTAGACTACCACACTGGAGTAGACTACCACACACTGGAGTAGACTACCACACACTGGAGTAGACTACCTACCACACACTGGAGTAGACTACCACACTGGAGGAGACTACCACACACTGGAGTAGACTACCTACCACACACTGGAGGAGACTACCAACCACACACTGGAGTAGACTACCACACACTGGAGTAGACTACCTACCACACACTGGAGTAGACTACCACACACTGGAGTAGACTACCACACACTGGAGAAGACTACCTACCACACACTGGAGTAGACTACCTACCACACACTGGAGTAGACTACCTACCACACACTGGAGTAGACTACCTACCACACACTGGAGTAGACTACCTACCACACACTGGAGTAGACTACCTACCACACACTGGAGTAGACTACCACACACTGGAGTAGACTACCTACCACACACTGGAGGAGACTACCTACCACACACTGGAGTAGACTACCACACACTGGAGTAGACTACCTACCACACACTGGAGTAGACTACCTACCACACACTGGAGTAGACTACCTACCACACACTGGAGTAGACTACCACACACTGGAGGAGACTACCTACCACACACTGGAGTAGACTACCTACCACACACTGGAGTAGACTACCCACCACACACTGGAGTAGACTACCTACCACACACTGGAGTAGACTACCTACCACACACTGGAGGAGACTACCTACCACACACTGGAGGAGACTACCTACCACACACTGGAGGAGACTACCTACCACACACTGGAGGAGACTACCTACCACACACTGGAGGAGACTACCTACCACACACTGGAGGAGACTACCTACCACACACTGGAGTAGACTACCACACACTGGAGTAGACTACCTACCACACACTGGAGTAGACTACCCACCACACACTGGAGTAGACTACCTACCACACACTGGAGTAGACTACCACACTGGAGTAGACTACCTACCACACACTGGAGGAGACTACCTACCACACACTGGAGTAGACTACCTACCACACACTGGAGTAGACTACCACACACTGTAGTAGACTACCTACCACACACTGGAGTAGACTACCTACCACACACTGGAGTAGACTACCTACCACACACTGGAGTAGACTACCTACCACACACTGGAGGAGACTACCTACCACACACTGGAGTAGACTACCTACCACACACTGGAGTAGACTACCTACCACACACTGGAGTAGACTACCTACCACACACTGGAGGAGACTACCTACCACACACTGGAGTAGACTACCTACCACACACTGGAGTAGACTACCACACACTGGAGGAGACTACCTACCACACACTGGAGTAGACTACCCACCACACACTGGAGTAGACTACCTACCACACACTGGAGTAGACTACCTACCACACACTGGAGTAGACTACCCACCACACACTGGAGTAGACTACCCACCACACACTGGAGGAGACTACCACACACTGGAGTAGACTACCACACACTGGAGTAGACTACCACACACTGGAGGAGACTACCCACCACACACTGGAGTAGACTACCCACCACACACTGGAGTAGACTACCACACACTGTAGTAGACTACCAACCACACACTGGAGGAGACTACCTACCACACACTGGAGTAGACTACCTACCACACACTGGAGTAGACTACCAACCACACACTGGAGGAGACTACCTACCACACACTGGAGTAGACTACCTACCACACACTGGAGTAGACTACCTACCACACACTGGAGTAGACTACCCACCACACACTGGAGTAGACTACCAACCACACACTGGAGGAGACTACCTACCACACACTGGAGTAGACTACCTACCACACACTGGAGTAGACTACCAACCACACACTGGAGGAGACTACCTACCACACACTGGAGTAGACTACCTACCACACACTGGAGTAGACTACCTACCACACACTGGAGTAGACTACCACACACTGGAGTAGACTACCTACCACACACTGGAGTAGACTACCTAACACACACTGGACTAGACTACCTACCACACACTGGAGTAGACTACCACGAACTGGAGTAGACTACCTACCACACACTGGAGTAGACTACCAACCACACACTGGAGGAGACTACCTACCACACACTGGAGTAGACTATCAACCACACACTGGCGTAGACTACCTAACACACACTGGAGTCGACTACCACACACTAAAGTAGACTACCAACCACACACTGGAGTAGACTACCTACCACACACTGGAGTAGACTACCACACACTGGAGTAGACTACCTACCACACACTGTAGTAGACTACCAACCACACACTGGAGGAGACTAATGTCCAACCTGTAACACAGAGTAGACTACCTACCACACACTGTCTCTCTCCTGTAGACTACAGACCACACACTGGAGTAGACTACCTACCACACACTAAGTAGACTACCTACCACACACAGACTAAGTCTACCTACCACACACTAAAGTAGACTACCTACCACACACAGACTAAAGACTACCTACCACACACTGGACACAGACTACCCACCACACACTGGAAAGACTACCAACCACACACTAGACTAACCACACACTAAGTAGACTACCTAACACACACTGGAAGACTACCACACACTGGAGTAGACTACCTACCACACACTAAAGTAGACTACCTACCACACACTGGAGGAGACTACCCACCACACACTGGAGGAACTACCTACCACACACTGGAGTAGACTACCTACCACACACTGGACACAGACTACCAACCACACACTGGAGTAGACTACCTACCACACACTGGAGGAGACTACCTACCACACACTGGAGTAGACTACCTACCACACACTGGAGTAGACTACCACACACTGACTAAACTACCTACCACACACTGGAGTAGACTACCTACCACACACTAAAGTAGACTACCTAACACACACTGGAGTAGACTACCTACCACACACTGGAGGAGACTACCTACCACACACTGGACTAAAGACTACCTACCACACACTGGAGTAGACTACCACACACTGGAGTAAACGACCTACCACACACTAAGTAGACTACCTACCACACACTAAAGTAGACTACCTACCACACACTAAAGTAGACTACTAACACAGACTAAAGTAACACAGACTACCTCCTCTAACACACTAAGTAGACTACCAACCACACACTAAAGTAGGCTACCTACCACACACTGGAAGTAGACTACCTACCACACACTAAAGAGTAACACAGACTAAAGTCTCACACACTCTAAGTAGACTACCCTCCTCTAACACACACTAAAGTAGACTACCTACCACACACTGGAGTAGACTACCACACACTGGACAGACTACCTACCACACACTGGAGTAGACTACCACACACTGGAACACAGACTACCTACCACACACTGGAGGAGACTACCAACCACACACTGGAGTAGACTACCTACCACACACTAAAGTAGACTACCTACCACACACTAAAGTAGACTAACACACACACTAAAGTAGACTAACACAGACTAAAGTAGACTACCTACCACACACTAAAGTAGACTACCTACCACACACTGGACACAGACTAATGTCCACACACTGGAGTAGACTACCTACCACACACTGGAGGAGACTACCAACCACACACTAAGTAGACTACCTACCACACACTAACACAGACTACCTACCACACACTAAAGTAGACTAACACACACTGGAGTAGACTACCACACACTGGAGTAGACTACCACACACTGGAGTAGACTACCTACCACACACAGACTAATGACTACCACACTGTAGACTACCACACACTAAAGTAGACTACCACACACTGTAACACAGACTACCTACCACACACTGGAGTAGACTACCACACTGGAGGAGACTAAACCACACACTGTAACACAGACTACCTACCACACACTAAAGAGACTACCAACCACACACTGGAGTAGACTACCACACACTGTCTCTCTAGTAGACTAAACCTACCACACACTGGAACACAGACTACCACACACTGGAGTAGACTAAACCACACACTGGACAGACTACCTACCACACACTGGAGACTAAGACTACCTACCACACACTGGAGTAGACTACCTACCACACACTAAAGTAGACTACCTACCACACACAGACTAAGACTACCTACCACACACTAACACAGACTACCTACCACACACTGGAGTAGACTACCACACACTGGAGTAGACTACCTACCACACACTGGAGGAGACTACCTACCACACACTGGAGTAGACTACCACACACTGGAGTAGACTACCTACCACACACTGGAGTAGACTACCACACACTCTCTGTAACACAGACTAAAGTCTCCTCCTCTAACACAGACTAATGTCTCTCTCTCTGTAACACAGACTAAAGTCTCCTCCTCTAACACAGACTAAAGTCTCCTCCTCTAACACAGACTAAAGTCTCCTCCTCTAACACAGACTAATGTCTCCTCCTCTAACACAGACTAATGTCTATCTCTCTGTAACACAGACTAAAGTCTCTCTCTCTGTAACACAGACTAAAGTCTCCTCCTCTAACACAGACTAATGTCTCCTCCTCTAACACAGACTAAAGTCTCCTCCTCTAACACAGACTAAAGTCTCTCTCTCTGTAACACAGACTAAAGTCTCTCTCTCTGTAACACAGACCAATGTCATTCTCTCTGTAACACAGACTAAAGTCTCCTCCTCTAACACAGAGTAATGTCTCTCTCTCTGTAACACAGACTAATGTGTCCTCCTCTAACACAGACGAAAGTCTCCTCCTCTAACACAGACTAATGTCTCCTCCTCTAACACAGACTAACGTCTCTCTCTCTGTAACACAGACTAAAGTCTCTCTCTCTGTAACACAGACTAATGTCTCTCTCTCTGTAACACAGACTAAAGTCTCCTCCTCTAACACAGACTAAAGTCTCCTCCTCTAACACAGACTAAAGTCTCCTCCTCTAACACAGACTAAAGTCTCCTCCTCTAACACAGACTAAAGTCTCCTCCTCTAACACAGACTAAAGTCTCTCTCTCTGTAACACAGACCAATGTCATTCTCTCTGTAACACAGACTAACGTCTCCTCCTCTAACACAGACTAAAGTCTCCTCCTCTAACACAGACTAAAGTCTCCTCCTCTAACACAGACTAATGTCTCTCTCTCTGTAACACAGACTAAAGTCTCTCTCTCTGTAACACAGACTAAAGTCTCCTCCTCTAACACAGAGTAATGTCTCTCTCTCTGTAACACAGACTAACGTCTCCTCCTCTAACACAGACTAATGTCTCCTCCTCTAAAACAGACTAATGTCTCCTCCTCTAACACAGACTAATGTCTCCTCCTCTAACACAGACTAAAGTCTCTCTCTCTGTAACACAGACTAAAGTCTCTCTCTCTGTAACACAGACCAATGTCATTCTCTCTGTAACACAGACTAACGTCTCCTCCTCTAACACAGAGTAATGTCTCTCTCTCTGTAACACAGACTAACGTCTCCTCCTCTAACACAGACTAATGTCTCCTCCTCTAAAACAGACTAAAGTCTCTCTCTCTGTAACACAAGTCTCTCTCTCTGAAACACAGACTAAAGTCTCCTCCTCTAACACAGACTAATGTCTCTCTCTCTGTAACACAGACTAACGTCTCCTCCTCTAACACAGACTAATGTCTCCTCCTCTAAAACAGACTAATGTCTCCTCCTCTAACACAGACTAATGTCTCCTCCTCTAAAACAGAGTAATGTCTCTCTCTCTGTAACACAGACTAACGTCTCCTCCTCTAAAACAGACTAAAGTCTCACTCTCTGTAACACAGACTAAAGTCTCTCTATCTGTAACACAGACTAAAGTCTCTGTCTCTGTAACACAGACTAATGTCTCCTCCTCTAAAACAGACTAAAGTCTCACTCTCTGTAACACAGACTAAAGTCTCTCTATCTGTAACACAGACTAAAGTCTATGTCTCTGTAACACAGACTAAAGTCTCCTCCTCTAACACAGACTAAAGTCTCCTCCTCTAACACAGACTAATGTCTCTCTCTCTGTAACACAGACTAATGTCTCTCTCTCTGGAACACAGACTAAAGTCTCCTCCTCTAACACAGACTAATGTCTCCTCCTCTAACACAGACTAAAGTCTCCTCCTCTAACACAGACTAATGTCTCCTCCTCTAACACAGACTAATGTCTCCTCCTCTCTGTAAAACATAGCAAATTCAATCTATACTCCCAGCATGCCCCTCTCTTACATCCCAACATCCTGGTTTAATCCAAATATCTGCATAGAGGGTTGAAATGTAGTGATGTGACCGATGACATTCGTTCCTTTTCTCCCTCTGTCGCCAGAGCATTCTTCCTTACAACATATTCAATAAACATCCCATGTTAAGGTTTTTGCTAAAGTAACAATTATCTCTAAAAAGCTAATTAAGCCAATTTAATTCATGCACATCTGTAAATAGTCAATGAGGGAATTACGGATGACTCTGTCACGTTTGACAGCTTGCTTTTACACAGCAGTTGGAGGTTCCTGGCAGAGAAGGACCTAAACTACTTACACAGACCAAAGTCTAGACTCATCCCTATCTCCTGTCTGGATACTCTATCCCTACCTTACAGAATCAGACTCTCCCTATCTCCTGTCTGGATACTCCATCCCTACCTTACAGAATCAGACTCTCCCTATCTCCTGTCTGGATACTCCATCCCTACCTTACAGAATCAGAATCAGACTCTCCATATCTCCTGTCTGGATACTCCATCCCTACCTTACAGAATCAGACTCTACAGAATCAGAATCAGACCTATTTCCTGTCTGGATACTCCATCCCTACCTTACAGAATCAGACTCTTCCTATTTCCTGTCTGGATACTCCATCCCTACCTTACAGAATCAGACTCTCCCTATCTCCTGTCTGGATACTCCATCCCTACCTTACAGAATCAGAATCAGACTCTCCCTATCTCCTGTCTGGATACTCCATCCCTACCTTACAGAATCAGACTCTCCCTATTTCCTGTCTGGATACTCCATCCCTACCTTACAGAATCAGACTCTTCCTATTTCCTGTCTGGATACTCCATCCCTACCTTACAGAATCAGACTCTCCCTATCTCCTGTCTGGATACTCCATCCCTACCTTACAGAATCAGAATCAGACTCTCCGTATCTCCTGTCTGGATACTCCATCCCTACCTTACAGAATCAGAATCAGACTCTCCCTATCTCCTGTCTGGATACTCCATCCCTACCTTACAGAATCAGACTCTCCCTATCTTCTGTCTGTATACTCCATCCCTACCTTACATAATCAGACTCTTCCTATCTCCTGTCTGGATACTCCATCCCTACCTTACAGAATCAGACTCTCCCTATCTCCTGTCTGGATACTCCATCCCTACCTTACAGAATCAGACTCTCCCTATCTCCTGTCTGGCTCACTAAAGGAATCCTATACCAGTAGAGCCAGTTATGTTTGAGATGGTTAATAAAGTTATGTTTGAGATGGATAATAAAGTTATGTTTGAGATGGACAATAAAGTTATGTTTGAGACAGTTAATAAAGTTACGTTTGAGATGGTTAATAAAGTCATGGTTGAGATGGATAATAAAGTTATGTTTGAGATGGATAATAAAGTTATGTTTGAGATGGATAATAAAGTTATGTTTGAGATGGTTAATAGAGTTATGTTTGAGATGGATAATAAAGTTATGTTTGATATGGATAATAAAGTTATGTTTGAGACGGTTGATAAAGTTATGTTTGAGATGGTTAATAAAGTTACGTTTGAGATGGTTAATAAAGTCATGGTTGAGATGGATAATAAAGTTATGTTTGAGATGGATAATAAAGTTATGTTTGAGATGGATAATAAAGTTATGTTTGAGATGGTTAATAGAGTTATGTTTGAGATGGATAATAAAGTTATGTTTGAGATGGATAATAAAGTTATGTTTGAGATGGATAATAAAGTTATGTTTGAGATGGTTAATAGAGTTATGTTTGAGATGGATAATAAAGTTATGTTTGATATGGATAATAAAGTTATGTTTGAGACGGTTGATAAAGTTATGTTTGAGATGGTTAATAAAGTTATGTTTGAGATGGTTAATAAAGTTATGTTTGAGATGGTTAATAAAGTCATGGTTGAGATGGTTACTAAAGTTATGTTTGAGATGGATAATAAAGTTATGTTGGAGACAGTTAATAAAGTTATGTTTGAGATGGATAATAAAGTTATGTTTGAGATGGATAATAAAGTTATGTTTGAGATGGATAATAAAGTTATGTTTGAGATGGATAATAAAGTTATGTTTGAGATGGATAATAAAGTTATGTTTGAGATGGTTAACAGAGTTATGTTTGAGATGGATAATAAAGTTATGTTTGAGATGGATAATAAAGTTATGTTTGAGACGGTTGATAAAGTTATGTTTGAGATGGTTAATAAAGTTATGTTTGAGATGGACAATAAAGTTATGTTGGAGACAGTTAATAAAGTTACGTTTGAGATGGTTAATAAAGTCATGGTTGAGATGGATAATAAAGTTATGTTTGAGATGGATAATAAAGTTATGTTTGAGATGGATAATAAAGTTATGTTTGAGATGGTTAATAGAGTTATGTTTGAGATGGATAATAAAGTTATGTTTGAGATGGATAATAAAGTTATGTTTGAGACGGTTGATAAAGTTATGTTTGAGATGGTTAATAAAGTTATGTTGGAGATGGTTAATAAAGTTATGTTTGAGATGGTTAATAAAGTCATGGTTGAGATGGTTACTAAAGTTATGTTTGAGATGGATAATAAAGTTATGTTGGAGACAGTTAATAAAGTTATGTTTGAGATGGTTAATAAAGTTATGTTTGAGATGGATAATAAAGTTATGTTTGAGATGGATAATAAAGTTATGGTTGAGATGGTTAATAAAGTTATGTTTGAGATGGTTAATAAAGTTATGTTTGAGATGGTTAATAAAGTTATGTTTGAGATGGATAATAAAGTTATGTTTGAGATGGATAATAAAGTTATGTTGGAGACAGTTAATAAAGTTATGTTTGAGATGGATAATAAAGTTATGTTTGAGATGGATAATAAAGTTATGTTTGAGATGGATAATAAAGTTATGTTTGAGACGGTTAATAAAGTTATGTTTGAGATGGTTAATAAAGTTATGTTTGAGATGGATAATAAAGTTATGTTTGAGATGGATAATAAAGTTATGTTTGAGATGGTTAATAAAGTTATGTTTGAGATGGATAATAAAGTTATGTTTGAGATGGATAATAAAGTTATGTTTGAGATGGATAATAAAGTTATGTTTGAGATGGTTAATAGAGTTATGTTTGAGATGGATAATAAAGTTATGTTTGAGATGGATAATAAAGTTATGTTTGAGACGGTTGATAAAGTTATGTTTGAGATGGTTAATAAAGTTATGTTTGAGATGGTTAATAAAGTTATGTTTGAGATGGTTAATAAAGTCATGGTTGAGATGGTTACTAAAGTTATGTTTGAGATGGATAATAAAGTTATGTTGGAGACAGTTAATAAAGTTATGTTTGAGATGGATAATAAAGTTATGTTTGAGATGGATAATAAAGTTATGTTTGAGATGGATAATAAAGTTATGTTTGAGATGGATAATAAAGTTATGTTTGAGATGGATAATAAAGTTATGTTTGAGATGGTTAACAGAGTTATGTTTGAGATGGATAATAAAGTTATGTTTGAGATGGATAATAAAGTTATGTTTGAGACGGTTGATAAAGTTATGTTTGAGATGGTTAATAAAGTTATGTTTGAGATGGACAATAAAGTTATGTTGGAGACAGTTAATAAAGTTACGTTTGAGATGGTTAATAAAGTCATGGTTGAGATGGATAATAAAGTTATGTTTGAGATGGATAATAAAGTTATGTTTGAGATGGATAATAAAGTTATGTTTGAGATGGTTAATAGAGTTATGTTTGAGATGGATAATAAAGTTATGTTTGAGATGGATAATAAAGTTATGTTTGAGACGGTTGATAAAGTTATGTTTGAGATGGTTAATAAAGTTATGTTTGAGATGGTTAATAAAGTTATGTTTGAGATGGTTAATAAAGTCATGGTTGAGATGGTTACTAAAGTTATGTTTGAGATGGATAATAAAGTTATGTTGAGACAGTTAATAAAGTTATGTTTGAGATGGTTAATAAAGTTATGTTTGAGATGGATAATAAAGTTATGTTTGAGATGGATAATAAAGTTATGTTTGAGATGGATAATAAAGTTATGTTTGAGATGGTTAATAGAGTTATGTTTGAGATGGTTAATAAAGTTATGTTTGAGATGGTTAATAAAGTCATGGTTGAGATGGTTACTAAAGTTATGTTTGAGATGGATAATAAAGTTATGTTGAGACAGTTAATAAAGTTATGTTTGAGATGGTTAATAAAGTTATGTTTGAGATGGATAATAAAGTTATGTTTGAGATGGATAATAAAGTTATGTTTGAGATGGATAATAAAGTTATGTTTGAGATGGTTAATAGAGTTATGTTTGAGATGGATAATAAAGTTATGTTTGAGATGGATAATAAAGTTATGTTTGAGATGGATAATAAAGTTATGTTGGAGACAGTTAATAAAGTTATGTTTGAGATGGATAATAAAGTTATGTTTGAGATGGATAATAAAGTTATGTTTGAGATGGATAATAAAGTTATGTTTGAGACGGTTAATAAAGTTATGTTTGAGATGGATAATAAAGTTATGTTTGAGATGGATAATAAAGTTATGTTTGAGATGGATAATAAAGTTATGTTTGAGATGGTTAATAGAGTTATGTTTGAGATGGATAATAAAGTTATGTTTGAGATGGATAATAAAGTTATGTTTGAGATGGATAATAAAGTTATGTTTGAGATGGTTAATAGAGTTATGTTTGAGATGGATAATAAAGTTATGTTTGATATGGATAATAAAGTTATGTTTGAGACGGTTGATAAAGTTATGTTTGAGATGGTTAATAAAGTTATGTTTGAGATGGTTAATAAAGTTATGTTTGAGATGGTTAATAAAGTCATGGTTGAGATGGTTACTAAAGTTATGTTTGAGATGGATAATAAAGTTATGTTGGAGACAGTTAATAAAGTTATGTTTGAGATGGATAATAAAGTTATGTTTGAGATGGATAATAAAGTTATGTTTGAGATGGATAATAAAGTTATGTTTGAGATGGATAATAAAGTTATGTTTGAGATGGATAATAAAGTTATGTTTGAGATGGTTAACAGAGTTATGTTTGAGATGGATAATAAAGTTATGTTTGAGATGGATAATAAAGTTATGTTTGAGACGGTTGATAAAGTTATGTTTGAGATGGTTAATAAAGTTATGTTTGAGATGGACAATAAAGTTATGTTGAGACAGTTAATAAAGTTACGTTTGAGATGGTTAATAAAGTCATGGTTGAGATGGATAATAAAGTTATGTTTGAGATGGATAATAAAGTTATGTTTGAGATGGATAATAAAGTTATGTTTGAGATGGTTAATAGAGTTATGTTTGAGATGGATAATAAAGTTATGTTTGAGATGGATAATAAAGTTATGTTTGAGACGGTTGATAAAGTTATGTTTGAGATGGTTAATAAAGTTATGTTGGAGATGGTTAATAAAGTTATGTTTGAGATGGTTAATAAAGTCATGGTTGAGATGGTTACTAAAGTTATGTTTGAGATGGATAATAAAGTTATGTTTGAGACAGTTAATAAAGTTATGTTTGAGATGGTTAATAAAGTTATGTTTGAGATGGATAATAAAGTTATGTTTGAGATGGATAATAAAGTTATGTTTGAGATGGATAATAAAGTTATGTTTGAGATGGTTAATAGAGTTATGTTTGAGATGGATAATAAAGTTATGTTTGAGATGGATAATAAAGTTATGTTTGAGATGGATAATAAAGTTATGTTGGAGACAGTTAATAAAGTTATGTTTGAGATGGATAATAAAGTTATGTTTGAGATGGATAATAAAGTTATGTTTGAGATTGTTAATAAAGTTATGTTTGAGACAGTTAATAAAGTTATGTTGGAGACAGTTAATAAAGTTATGTTTGAGAGAGTTAATAAAGTTATGTTTGAGATGGACAATAAAGTTATGGTTGAGATGGACAATAAAGTTATGGTTGAGATGGACAATAAAGTTATGGTTGAGATGGTTAATAAAGTTATGGTTGAGATAGTTAATAAAGTTGCTATGATTAATGTTGTAGGCTCGTGACTGTGGTCATGGTGAGGTTGGAGTCAGACACAGATACACGGCTTAACGTTTGAAATCGACATCATTTCATGCTGGATCAGAGGGTTTGAGTGAGACAGACTCCAAGGCAGATGGTTTGACTGAGAAGCACTCCGCTCCATGACGAAGGAGCTTGGTGGTTTTATCAGGTTCAGCTAAAGATTTCACGCTCTGATGTGTTTCACTTGTTCCTGTTATTGTCTCTACCTCCTCCAAGTCTTATTTTCCCCAGTGTATTTATCTCCATATTCCTTGTCTCTCTGTACCAGTGTATTTATCCCTGTGTTTCCTGTCTCTCTGTACCAGTGTATTTATCCCTGTGTTTCCTGTCGCTCTGTACCAGTGTATTTATCCCTGTGTTTCCTGTCGCTCTGTACCAGTGTATTTATCCCTGTGTTTCCTGTCTCTCTGTACCAGTGTATTTATCCCTGTGTTTCCTGTCTCTCTGTACCAGTGTATTTATCCCTGTGTTTCCTGTCTCTCTGTACCAGTGTATTTATCCCTGTGTTTCCTGTCTTTCTGTACCAGTGTATTTATCCCTGTGTTTCCTGTCGCTCTGTACCAGTGTATTTATCTCCATGTTCCTTGTCTCTCTGTACCAGTGTATTTATCCCTGTGTTTCCTGTCTCTCTGTACCAGTGTATTTATCCCTGTGTTTCCTGTCTCCCTGTACCAGCGTATTTATCCCTGTGTTTCCTGTCGCTCTGTACCAGTGTATTTATCCCTGCGTTTCCTGTCTCTCTGTGCCAGTGTATTTATCCCTGTGTTTCCTGTCGCTCTGTACCAGTGTATTTATCCCTGTGTTTCCTGTCTCTCTGTACCAGTGTACCAGCCTGTGGAGCCGGTCTTCCACTCTGTACCTCCTGGACTCTGATTTGGTTTTGACCTTTTGCCTGTCCACGACCATTCTCTTGCCTTCCCCTTTTGGATATAAACCAGCAGGGGGGACCAGCAGGGGGGACCAGCAGGGGACCAACAGGGGGACCAGCAGGGGGACCAGCAGGGGGGACCAGCAGGGGACCAACAGGGGGGCCAGCAGTGGGACCAGCAGGGGGACCAGCAGGGGAGCCAGTAGGGGGAGCTTGCAGGGGGACCAGTAGGGGGACCAGCAGGGGGACCAGCAGTGGGACCAGCAGGGGACCAACAGGGGAGCCAGTAGGGGGAGCTAGCAGGGGGGACCAGTACAGGGACCAGCAGGGGGACCAGCAGTGGGACCAGCAGGGGGGACCAGTACAGGGACCAGCAGGGGACCAGCAGTGGGACCAGCAGGGGGACCAGCAGGGGGGACCAGCAGGGGGACCAGTAGGGGGACCAGCAGGGGGACCAGCAGGGGGACCAATAGGGGGACCAGCAGGGGGACCAATAGGGGGACCAGCAGGGGCCAGTAGGGGGGCCAGCAGGGGGACCAGCAGGGGGACCAGCAGGGGGCCAGGCCAGCAGGGGTGACCAGCAGGGGGACCAGCAGGGGGACCAGCAGGGGACCAATAGGGGGACCAGCAGGGGACCAATAGGGGGACCAGCAGGGGGACCAGCAGGGGGCCAGTAGGGGGACCAGCAGGGGGACCAATAGGGGGACCAGCAGGGGGACCAATAGGGGGACCAGCAGGGGGACCAATAGGGGGACCAGCAGGGGGACTAGCAGGGGTCCAGTAGGGGGCCAGGCCAGCAGGGGGACCAGTAGGGGGACCAGCAGGGGGACCAGCAGGGGGAACAACAGGGGGACCAGTAGGGGGACCAGCAGGGGGACCAGTAGGGGGACCAGCAGGGGGACCAGCAGGGGGACCAATAGGGGGGACCAGTAGGGGGACCAGCAGGGGGACCAATAGGGGGGACCAGTAGGGGGACCAGTAGGGGGACCAGCAGGGGGACCAATAGGGGGACCAGTAGGGGACCAGCAGGGGGCCAACAGGGGGACCAACAGGGGACCAGCAGGGGACCAATAGGGGGACCAGTAGGGGGACCAGTAGGGGGACCAATAGGGGGACCAGTAGGGGACCAGCAGGGGGACCAGCAGGGTGACCAATAGGGGGGACCAGTAGGGGGACCAGCAGGGGACCAATAGGGGGACCAGTAGGGGACCAGCAGGGGACCAGCAGGGTGACCAACAGGGGGACCAGCAGGGGGATCAGCAGGGGGACCAGTAGGGGACCAGCAGGGGACTAGTAGGGGACCAGCAAGGGGACCAGTAGGGGACCAGCAGGGGGCCAACAGGGGACCAACAGGGGACCAGCAGGGGGACCAATAGGGGGACCAGCAGGGGACTAGCAGGGGGCCAGTAGGGGGCCAGGCCAGCAGGGGGACCAGCAGGGGGACCAGCAGGGGACCAGCAGGGGGCCAGGCCAGCAGGGGGACCAGTAGGGGGACCAACAGGGGACCAGTAGGGGACCAGTAGGGGGGACCAGTAGGGGGACCAATAGGGGGGACCAGTAGGGGGACCAGTAGGGGACCAGCAGGGGACCAGCAGGGGACCAGTAAGGGGACCAGCAGGGGACCAGTAGGGGACCAGCAGGGGACCAGCAGGGGACCAACAGGGGACCAGTAGGGGGACCAGTAGGGGACCAGCAGGGGGCCAACAGGGGGACCAGCAGGGGACCAATAGGGGGACCAGTAGGGGACCAATAGGGGGCCAGTAGGGGGACCAGCAGGGGGACCAGCAGGGTGACCAATAGGGGGGACCAGTAGGGGGACCAGCAGGGGACCAATAGGGGGACCAGTAGGGGACCAGCAGGGGACCAGCAGGGTGACCAACAGGGGACCAGCAGGGGACCAGCAGGGGACCAGTAGGGGGACCAGCAGGGGACTAGTAGGGGGACCAGCAGGGGGACCAGTAGGGGGACCAGCAGGGGGGCCAACAGGGGGACCAACAGGGGGACCAGCAGGGGGACCAATAGGGGGGACCAGTATGGGGACCAGTAGGGGGACCAATAGGGGGGACCAGTAGGGGGACCAGCAGGGTGACCAATAGGGGGACCAGTAGGGGGACCAATAGGGGGGGACCAGTAGGGGTCCAGCAGGGGGACCAGCAGGGGGGCCAGCAGCATAAGGTGCCCTCTCAGGTCTGAGCTGTGCCAGATGCAACCTCTCTAATAATACAATACTCCCCCCCCCCCACAGAGAGAGAGACAGAGAGAGAGAGAGAGAGAGAGAGAGAGAGAGAGGAGAGAGAGAGAGAGAGAGAGAGAGAGAGAGAGAGAGAGAGAGAGAGAGAGAGAGAGAGAGAGAGAGAGAGAGAGAGAGAGAGAGAGAGAGAGAGAGAGAGAGAGACAGACAGACAGACAGACAGACAGAGAGAGAGACAGGGAGACAGAGAGAGAGACAGGGAGACAGAGAGAGAGAGACAGGGAGACAGAGAGAGACAGGGAGAAAGAGAGAGAGACAGGGAGACAGAGAGAGACGGGAGACAGAGGGAGAGATGGGAGACAGAGAGAGAGAGATGGGAGACAGAGAGAGACGGGAGACAGAGGGAGAGATGGGAGACAGAGAGAGAGATGGGAGACAGGGAGCCAGAGAGAGAGACATGGAGACAGAGAGAGATGGGAGACAGAGAAAGAGATGGGAGACAGAGAGAGAGAGACAGGAAGACAGAGAGAGAGACAGGGAGACAGAGAGAGACAGGGAGACAGAAAGAGAGACAGGGAGACAGAGAGAGATGGGAGACAGAGAGAGAGAGACAGGGAGACAGAGAGAGACGGGAGACAGAGGGAGAGATGGGAGACAGAGAGAGAGATGGGAGACAGGGAGCCAGAGAGAGAGACATGGAGACAGAGAGAGATGGGAGACAGAGAAAGAGATGGGAGACAGAGAGAGAGAGACAGGAAGACAGAGAGAGAGACAGGGAGACAGAGAGAGACAGGGAGACAGAAAGAGAGATAGGGAGACAGAGAGAGATGGGAGACAGAGACAGAAAGGTGTACAGGGAGGCAGAGAGAGAGAGAGACAGACAGGGAGACATATGGAAATAGATTAGATACTGAGAGACGGGTAGAGAAAAAGATAGAGAGAGACAGGGAGACAGAGACAGGGAGAGAGAAAGAGACAGAGCGACGGGGAGACAGCTGAGATACAGAGAGAGGGAGGCTGAGGGATACAGAAGATTGACGAGGGGACAGAGGGAGACAGAAGGAGACAAAGAGACAGAGGGAGACAGAGGGAGACAGATGGAGACAGAGGGAGACAGAGGGAGACAGATTGAGACAGAGGGAGACAGATTGAGACAGAGGGAGACAGATTGAGACAGAGGGAGACAGAAGGAGACAAAGAGACAGAGGGAGACAGAGAGAGACAGAGAGAGACAGAGGGAGACAGATGGAGACAGAGGGAGACAGATTGAGACAGAGGGAGACAGATTGAGACAGAGGGAGACAGATTGAGACAGAGGGAGACAGAAGGAGACAAAGAGACAGAGGGAGAAGGGAGACAGATTGAGACAGAGGGAGACAGAGGGAGACAGAGGGAGACAGAGAGAGACAGAGAGAGACAGAGGGAGACAGAAGGAGACAAAGAGACAGAGGGAGACAGAGGGAGACAGATTGAGACAGAGGGAGACAGATTGAGACAGATGGAGACAGAGGGAGAAATATTGAGACAGAGGGAGACAGATTGAGACAGAGGGAGACAGAAAAGAGACAGAGGGAGACAGAGGGAGAGAGAGGGAGACAGATTGAGACAGATGGAGAAAGGGAGACAGAGGGAGAAAGGGAGACAGAGGGAGACAGAGGGAGACAGAAAAGAAACAGAGGGAGACAGAGGTAGACAGAGGGAGACAGAGGGAGACAGATTGAGACAGAGGGAGACAGATTGAGACAGAGGGAGACATAAGGAGACAAAGAGTCAGAGGGAGAAGGGAGACAGATTGAGACAGAGGGAGACAGAGGGAGACAGAGGGAGACAGAGGGAGACAGACGGAGACAGATTGAGACAGAGGGAGACAGATGGAGAAGGGAGACAGTTTGAGACAGATTGAGACAGAGGGAGACAGATGGAGAAAGGGAGACAGAGGGAGACAGATTGAGACAGAGGGAGACAGATTGAGACAGAGGGAGACAGAGGGAGACAGAGGGAGACAGAGGGAGACAGATTGAGACAGAGGGAGACAGATTGAGACAGAGGGAGACAGAGGGAGAAGGGAGACAATTTGAGACAGATTGAGACAGAGGGAGACAGAGGGAGAAAGGGAGACAGAGGGAGACAATTTGAGACAGATTGAGACAGAGGGAGAAAGGGAGACAGAGGGAGAAAGGGAGACAGAGGGAGACAATTTGAGACAGATTGAGACAGAGGGAGAAAGGGAGACAGAGGGAGAAAGGGAGACAGAGGGAGACAGAGGGAGACAGGGTGACAGATGGAGACAGAGGGAAACAGATTGAGGCAGAGGGAGACAGAGGGAGAAAGGGAGACAAAGGGAGAAAGGGAGACAGAGGGAGAAAGGGAGACAGAGGGAGACAGATTGAGGCAGAGGGAGACAGAGGAAGAAAGGGAGTCAGAGGGAGACAAAGGGAGAAAGGGAGACAGAGGGAGACAGAGGGAGAAAGGGAGTCAGAGGGAGAAAGGGAGACAGAGGGAGACAGAGGGAGACAGAGGGAGAAAGGGAGACAGAGGGAGAAAGGGAGACAGAGGGAGACAGAGGGAGACAGAGGGAGAAAGGGAGACAGAGGGAGACAGAGGGTGACAGAGGGAGACAGAGGGAGACAGAAAAGAGACCGAGGGAGACAGAAGGAGACAGGGGAGACAGAGGGAGACAGAGGGAGACAGAGGGAGAAAGGGAGACAGAGGGAGACAGAGGGAGACAGAGGGAGACGGGAGAGACAGAGGGAGACAGAGGGAGACAGAGGGAGAAAGGGAGACAGAGGGAGACAGAGGGAGAAAGGGAGACAGAGGGAGACAGAGGGAGACAGGGGAGAAAGGGAAAAGGGAGACTGAGGGAGACAGAGGGAGGCAGATGGAGACAGAGGGAGAAAGGGAGACAGAGGGAAACAGATTGAGACAGATTGAGACAGCGGGAGACAGAGGGAGGGAGGGGGAAAGGGAGACAGAGGGAGACAGAGGGAGAAAGGGAGACAGAGGGAGTCAGAGGGAGGGAGGGGGAAATTGAGACAGAGGGAGAAAGGGAGACAGAGGGAGACAGAGGGAGACAGAGGGAGACAGAGGGTGACAGAAGTGGGGCCGAGCTGGAAGGATCCACTAAGAATTTCTTGAATCAAATTCCTGCACCTGGATATAATGGTACCTGGATATAATGGTACATGGATATAATGGTTGTGCAGCTGTGCTGGGAAGTTCCCCTGCTTTGGTAAATTAATGCTCAGGAAAATAGATACACAGCCCTCACCTGGTGTCATATTTTACCCAGAGAACCTGCTTCCTGTGCGCTGTCTGTCCACTAATGATTACGATGTTTTTTTACAGCGTACAGTTTGTATAAATACAGCGTTCTGATCTGTGGAGAGGAGGAGAGAGGAGGAGGAGAGAGGAGGAGATAGGAGAGAGGAGGAGAGAGGAGGAGAGAGGAGGAGATAGGAGGAGAGAGGAGGAGGAGGAGGAGAGAGGAGGAGGAGAGTGGAGGAGAGAGGAGGAGATAGGAGAGAGGAGGAGAGACGAGGAGAGACGAGGAGAGTGGAGGAGAGAGGAGGAGATAGGAGAGAGGAGGAGAGACGAGGAGAGACGAGGAGAGAGGAGGAGGAGAGAGGAGGAGGAGAGTGGAGGAGAGAGGAGGAGAGAGGAGGAGAGGAGGAGGAGAGTGGAGGAGAGAGGAGGAGATAGGAGGAGAGAGGGGGATAGAGGAGGAGAAAGGAGGAGAGAGGAGGAGAGAGGAGGATAGAGGACGAGAGAGGAGGATAGAGGAAGAGAGAGGAGGAGGATAGAGGAGGAGAGAGGAGGAGAGAGTGGGATAGAGGAGGAGAGAGGAGGAGGAGAGAGGAGGAGAGAGGAGGAGAGAGGAGGATATAGGAAGAGAGAGGAGAAGAGAGGATAAGGAGAGAGGAGGAGAGAGGAGGAGGAGAGAGGAGGAGAGAGGAGGAGAGAGGAGGATAGAGGAGGAGAGAGGAAGGGAGTGGAGGAGAGAGGAGGAGAGAGGAGGATAGAGGAGGAGAGAGGAGGATAGAGGAGGAGAGAGGAGGATAGAGGAGGAGAGAGGAGGATAGAGGAGAGAGGAGGAGAGAGGAGGAGAGAGGAGGAGAGTGAAGGAGAGAGGAAGATAGAGGAGGAGACAGGAGGAGAGAGGTGGAGAGAGGAGGAGAGAGGAGGATAGAGGAGCAGAGAGGAGGATAGAGGAGGAGAGAGGAGGAGAGTGGAGGAGAGAGGAGAGAGGAGGATAGATGAGGAGAGAGGAGGAGAGAGGAGGAGAGAGGAGTAGAGTGGAGGAGAGTGCTGGTTAAATAATGCTTCACAGTATTAAACACTATAACACAATCTGCCAAGAAGATCTAGCAAAAATATATACATTCTCTGGAACGTCAATTTCTATAATTCTTCTCCTGCTGAGTTCCTGTGAAAGACGCTGACAGACGACTTGAGAGTGAGTGTAAATGACGTGTGGAAATAAATTCTACTGAGAAGATATTCTACTTCCTGTGTAAGTGGGGCTTTTACTTACTTACTTACTAGGATCCCCGTCAGCCGACGGCAACGACAACAACTAGCGTAAAGCAAATTGACATTCAATCAATTAAAATGTCAAAGGTAAATCAACAGATAAATTGGTATAACCGCTACGCCTGTTTATGACAGTAGTTAACATGAGGAGAATTGCTATCAGGGATTGCTGTGTGTGCGGAGTCTCTGTAGTTAATAACCACATCCTGTAAATGGGAAGAATCATCATCAGTTTGAGTTTTATAGCTGTAACCTTCTCTGGTGTTTTATTCATCTTATGAATAATATACACAAGCCTTCACGTGCACCAAATCACTCCCATAGAGGTTGGCGTGCGTGCGTGCGTGCAGTTTAGTCTGGTGGTTAACTGGTTGCTTGTGGAAAACGTTTCACTGCCTTTTTAACTAAATTAAACTAACTGTTTAGTGAGATGACAAGGAGAAAGGACGAGATCTATGGGGGTCTGGACAATGTTCACCAAAGCTGATGAATATCAGGTAACATTGTACAACACCACCACAGACCTCTTCCTCATTCACTACAGACCTCTTCATCATTCACTACAGACCTCTTCATCATTCACTACAGACCTCTTCATCATTCACCACAGACCTCTTCCTCATTCATTACAGACCTCTTCATCATTCACTACAGACCTCTTCCTCATTCATTACAGACCTCTTCATCATTCACTACAGACCTCTTCATCATTCACTACAGACCTCTTCATCATTCACCACAGACCTCTTCCTCATTCATTACAGACCTCTTCATCATTCACTACAGACCTCTTCCTCATTCATTACAGACCTCTTCATCATTCACTACAGACCTCTTCATCATTCACTACAGACCTCTTCATCATTCACTACAGACCTCTTCATCATTCATTACAGACCTCTTCATCATTCACTACAGACCTCTTCATCATTCACTACAGACCTCTTCCTCATTCACTACAGACCTCTTCATCATTCATTACAGACCTCTTCATCATTCACTACAGACCTCTTCATCATTCACTACAGACCTCTTCATCATTCACTACAGACCTCTTCATCATTCACTACAGACCTCTTCATCATTCACTACAGACCTCTTCATCATTCACTACAGACCTCTTCATCCTTGTAAAGAGATTAGAGTCCATGTTTTTGATGTGTCTCTTCAGTGCCATATTGTCTAGACCGTATTGTTCTAGTATCCCCCACTTACCTTCTGATTGAGGTGTTTTACCGTATTCACAACACGCAGACGGACAGAGGTAAGAAACTAAAGAAAACCTTGGGGGGATTTTTTTTCCCCCAATAGTTTTTATTATTGTGGCTAAATAAACAATTCAGGGTTTAGTTCCAACATCTGTTCTGTTCCAAGTCAGACTTTAGTTCCAACATCTGTTCTGTTCCAAGTCAGACTTTAGTTCCAACATCTGTTCTGTTCCAAGTCAGACTTTAGTTCCAACATCTGTTCTGTTCCAAGTCAGACTTTAGTTCCAACATCTGTTCTGTTCCAAGTCAGACTTTAGTTCCAACATCTGTTCTGTTCCAAGTCAGACTTTAGTTCCAACATCTGTTCTGTTCCAAGTCAGACTTTAGTTCCAACATCTGTTCTGTTCCAAGTCAGACTTTAGTTCCAACATCTGTTCTGTTCCAAGTCAGACTTTAGTTCCAACATCTGTTCTGTTCCAAGTCAGACTTTAGTTCCAACATCTGTTCTGTTCCAAGTCAGACTTTAGTTCCAACATCTGTTCTGTTCCAAGTCAGACTTTAGTTCCAACATCTGTTCTGTTCCAAGTCAGACTTTAGTTCCAACATCTGTTCTGTTCCAAGTCAGACTTTAGTTCCAACATCTGTTCTGTTCCAAGTCAGACTTTAGTTCCAACATCTGTTCTGTTCCAAGTCAGACTTTAGTTCCAACATCTGTTCTGTTCCAAGTCAGACTTTAGTTCCAACATCTGTTCTGTTCCAAGTCAGACTTTAGTTCCAACATCTGTTCTGTTCCAAGTCAGACTTTAGTTCCAACATCTGTTCTGTTCCAAGTCAGACTTTAGTTCCAACATCTGTTCTGTTCCAAGTCAGACTTTAGTTCCAACATCTGTTCTGTTCCAAGTCAGACTTTAGTTCCAACATCTGTTCTGTTCCAAGTCAGACTTTAGTTCCAACATCTGTTCTGTTCCAAGTCAGACTTTAGTCCCAACATCTGTTCTATTCCCAAACATGTTGACCAGACAGCACGTGCGGGTGTGTCTGTGTGATGTCATAGCTCTCATTTAGATTTTGTCCAACCAGACGCCATCAGGACATGCAGATTGAAATATCAAAACAAACTATAAACCAATTATATTTCAGGTCGATAAGCATTAAATGTCAAATTATATAGCTATCTTGCTCATTTGCTGTTGCTAGCTAATTTGCTGTTGCTATCTAATGTGACCTGGGATATAGACATTGGGTTGTTATTTGACCTGAAATGCACAAGGTCCTCTACTCCTACAATTCATCTACAGATAAAACAGTAAACAGAGTTTGTTTCTAGTAATCTCTCCTCCTTCAGGCTTCTTTTTTTTTAGATGAAGGGAACCTGAGTGAACAAATAACACAACATTGACATTCTTATTTCAAAGTTATGCAACACCCAACGTCCCTGTTTGAAAAAGTAATTCAGGCTTCTTCTTCTTCTTCTTCTTCTTCTTCTTCGGTGGTTGGAAACCAACTTTAAGGTGCATTACCACCACCAACTGGACTGGAGTATGGACCTCAGTTCATCTTTCAATCACCCACGTGGGTCTATGCTCCTAAAAATCAATGAGGAGATGGGAAAGGCGGGACTCTTGCTGAGCATCAAGTTTTCACCAAGTTCTGTTTTACCAACTGGCCAATCCAGACGCTTGTTGAGGGTCGCGAGCAGTGTGGGTGCAATGATTGAATGACATGTAGATAGATGGCGCCGAAGAACATGCCTGATGTTTTACATTCTCCCAACCAATGGTGCTATTTTGTTATTTAAAAACAAAATATATATATTTTGTTCACAATGTTGCTGCTGCCGTCTCTTATGATCGAATATATCAGAAACTCACCGAGGACTGGAAGAAACTTTTTCCTTTAACGAGTCCGACGAAAAGGATATCCTGCTTTCACTGGAACAGGCCCAGATCCACACCTTTCACTGGAACAGGCCCAGATCCACACCTTTCACTGGAACAGGCCCAGATCCACACCTTTCACTGGAACAGGCCCAGATCCACACCTTTCACTGGAACAGGCCCAGATCCACACCTTTCACTGGAACAGGCCCAGATCCACACCTTTCACTGGAACAGGCCCAGATCCACACCTTTCACTGGAACAGGCCCAGATCCACACCTTTCACTGGAACAGGCCCAGATCCACACCTTTCACTGGAACAGGCCCAGATCCACACCTTTCACTGGAACAGGCCCAGATCCACACCTTTCACTGGAACAGGCCCAGATCCACACCTTTCACTGGAACAGGCCCAGATCCACACCTTTCACTGGAACAGGCCCAGATCCACACCTTTTGTGTGAAGAAAATACGCCGGAAAAAGGGCCGCAGATCGGGTAGCCTTCTGAGAATCCGTAGGTGAGCGATTAAACTCACACTGTCATCTCTTCTTCTTGCCAACGTGCAATCATTGGAAAATAAAATTGATGACCTACGATTAATATTATCCTACCAACGGGACATTAAAAACTGTAACATCTTATGTTTCACCGAGATGTGGTTGAAAGAGGATACGGACAATATAGAGCTGGCGGCATTTTCTATGCACCGGGAGAACAGAGACGCTACCTCTGGTAAGACGAGGGGTGGGGGTGTGTGTCTTTTTGTCAATAACAGCTGGTGCGCGATGTCTAACATTAAAGAAGTCTCGAGGTATTGCTCGCCTGAGGTAGAGTACCTTATGATAAGCTGTAGACCACACTATCTACAAAGAGAACAAAGAAGAAAATGCTCACCCAGAAGCGACGCTCCTAGTGGCCGCGGACTTTAATTCAGGCAAACTGAAATCAGTTTTACCAGCATGTCACATGGGCAACCAGAGGGGAAAAAAATCCTAGACCACCTTTACTCCACACACAGAGATGCATACATAGCTCTCCCTCACCCTCCATTTGTCAAAATCTGACCATAATACTATCCTCCTGATTCGTGCTTACCTATGTGAGAATGCTGTTCATTGACTACAGTTCAGCATTCAAAAACATAGTGCCCACGAAGCTTTTCACTAAGCTAATGACTCTGGGACTAAACAACTCCCTCTGCAACAGGGTCCCAGACTACATGATGGGCCGCCCCCAGGTGGTAAGGGTAGGCAACAACACATCTGCCACGCTGATCCTCAACACTGGGGCCCCTCAGGGGTGTGTACTTAGTCCCCTCCTGTATTCCCTGTCCACCCACGACTGCGTGGCAAAACACGACTCCAAAACCATCATCAAGTTTGCTGACGACACAACAGTGGAAGGCCTGATCACCAAAACGATGAGACAGCCTATAGGGAGGAGGTCAGAGACCTGGCAGTGTGGTGTCAGAACAACAACCTCTCTCTCAATCCATCCAGGACCTATATAATAGTCGGTGTCAGTGGAAAGACCATAAAATTATCAGAGACTCCAGCCACCTGCTCTACTATATTATATACTCTTCACTGCATGGTCATCTTGTCCTGCTCTACTATGATATACTCTTCACTGCATGGTCAACTTGTCCTGCTCTACTATATTATATACTCTTCACTGCATGGTCATCTTGTCCTGCTCTACTATGATATACTCTTCACTGCATGGTCAACTTGTCCTGCTCTAATATGTTATATACTCTTCACTGCATGGTCAACTTGTCCTACTCTACTATATTATATATATATATATACTCTTCACTGCATGGTCATCTTGTCCTGCTCTACTATGATATACTCTTCACTGCATGGTCATCTTGTCCTGCTCTACTATGATATACTCTTCACTGCATGGTCAACTTGTCCTGCTCTACTATGATATACTCTTCACTGCATGGTCATCTTGTCCTGCTCTACTATGATATACTCTTCACTGCATGGTCAACTTGTCCTGCTCTACTATATTATATACTCTTCACTGCATGGTCATCTTGTCCTGCTCTACTATGATATACTCTTCACTGCATGGTCAACTTGTCCTGCTCTAATATGTTATATACTCTTCACTGCATGGTCAACTTGTCCTACTCTACTATATTATATACTCTTCACTGCATGGTCAACTTGTCCTGCTCTACTATATTATATACTCTTCACTGCATGGTCAACTTGTCCTACTCTACTATATTATATACTCTTCACTGCATGGTCATCTTGTCCTGCTCTACTATGATATACTCTTCACTGCATGGTCAACTTGTCCTGCTCTACTATATTATATACTCTTCACTGCATGGTCAACTTGTCCTGCTCTACTATATTATATACTCTTCACTGCATGGTCAACTTGTCCTGCTCTACTATATTATATACTCTTCACTGCATGGTCAAATTGTCCTACTCTACTATATTATATACTCTTCACTGCATTATATACTCTTCACTGCATGGTCAACTTGTCCTGCTCTACTATGTTATATACTCTTCACTGCATGGTCAACTTGTCCTGCTCTACTATATTATATACTCTTCACTGCATGGTCAAATTGTCCTACTCTACTATATTATATACTCTTCACTGCATTATATACTCTTCACTGCATGGTCAACTTGTCCTACTCTACTATATTATATACTCTTCACTGCATGGTCAACTTGTCCTACTCTACTATATTATATACTCTTCACTGCATTATATACTCTTCACTGCATGGTCAACTTGTCCTGCTCTACTATATTATATACTATTCACTGCACGGTCAACTTGTCCTACTCTACTATATTATATACTCTTCACTGCATGGTCAACTTGTCCTACTCTACTATATTATATACTCTTCACTGCACGGTCAACTTGTCCTACTCTACTATATTATATACTCTTCACTGCATGGTCAACTTGTCCTACTCTACTATATTATATACTCTTCACTGCATGGTCAACTTGTCCTACTCTACTATATTATATACTCTTCACTGCATGGTCAACTTGTCCTGCTCTACTATGTTATATACTCTTCACTGCATGGTCAACTCATCCTGCTCTACTATATTATATACTCTTCACTGCATGGTCAACTTGTCCTGCTCTACTATGTTATATACTCTTCACTGCATGGTCAACTTGTCCTGCTCTACTATATTATATACTCTTCACTACATTGTCTACATCATCCGCTCCTCTTCTCTTTGATTAGCCAACTTCTCCTCCTCCCCTCTAACACTGTATTAGCAGGAAAGCTCCAGGGACCAAGGCTAACTGGTAGGAAAAACTACTCACCCATTCATTTCACCCATTCATTTCACCAATTCACTTCACCTTATCAATTCACCCATTCAATTCACCCATTCAATTCACCCATTCAATTCACCCATTCATTTCACCTATTAATTTCACCTATTCATTAGATCCATTCATTTCACCCATTCACTTCTTTCACCCATTTCACACATTCACTTCACCCTTACACTTCACCCATTCATTTTAGCCATTCAATTCACCCGTTGACTTCATCTATTCACTTCACCCATTCATGTCACCCAACAATTTCACACATTCACTTCCTCCATTAATTTCACCCATTCACCACCTCCATTAGATTCACCCATTCACCACCTCCATTAGATTCACCCATTCACTTCCTCTATTAATTTCACCCATTCACCACCTCCATTAGATTCACCCATTCACTTCCTCCATTAATTTCACCCATTCACTTCCTCCATTAATTTCACCCATTCACTTCCTCCATTAATTTCACCCATTCACTTCCTCCATGAATTTCACCCATTCACTTCCTCCATTAATTTCACCCATTCACTTCCTCTATTAATTTCACCCATTCACTTCCCCCACTTGTCACTCCTAATAACCATCGCTCCCCTTGACATTTCCAGAATCAAGTCAGGTTTGGCTCTGCCTTTTGTTAAACAGTTGATTTAAATGTTCATATAAAATGTGTTAAAGACTCATTGCCTAATTGCTGCACTATTATTGAACAACTAAAGACTAGACGGGACAAGGAAAGACATGGAAGTCTGAATAGAGAATATTGTTTGCAGCACTGAGGAACTGCAGGCTTATCATCAACAGGTCTGCATGGGAATTAGAATTAGCTGGCCTGTGTTTCATAAAGCCTGTCTGTCTAATCCTCTCAATTGAGGGTATCATCCCTGCTAATTGATTCTATTGTATCAGCCTCTATAACTCTGCTATTACTGCTTACTCTTATGGGTATTTCCATCCCATGTGGGGAGACTATTGATACACAGAAAACAGAGAATATTGGCCTGGGAATTACCATTTTTTAATTTATTTTTAAAAAATTTACCTTTATTTAACCAGGCAAGTCAGTTAAGAACATATTCTTATTTTCAATGACGGCCTGGGAACAGTGGGTTAACAGGGGCAGAACGACAGATTTGTACCTTGTCAGCTCGGGGGTTTGAACTCGCAACCTTCCGGTTACTAGTCCAACGCTCTAACCACTAGGCTACGCTGCCGCCCCAATTGACATTGATTCAAATAATGATCTTGAGGTGTCTTAAGCAATCGTATCCAAAAACATGGAAATCAATGCAAGAAACCCAGACACAATTAATTAATGGCAATATGTTTTATTTTCATTTAACCTTTATTTAACTAGGCAAGTCCGTTAAAGAACAAAACAAATTCTTATTTATAATGGAGGCCAAACCCTCCCTTAACGCGGACGACGCTGGGCCATCTTCTGGGACTACGGATCATGGCCCGGTTGCGATACAGCCCGGGATCGAACCAGGGTTTGTAGTGACACCTCTAGCACTGAGATGTAGTGCCTTAGACCACTGTCCCACTGGGGAACAATATATTAATGAACTGCTGGAGAATAACTACCAAACCCAGAAATGCTCCATCATGCTCCCCTTGGTTCCCGTCTCAGAACCTGGCTGTGTGGTGTACAGGTTCTCCCAGGGACAGACCCTGGTCATACCAGCTGACAGGTGTATTCTGTAAGCCCTCACCTGGACCCACCTGAACCCACCTGGACCCACCTGGACCCACCTGAACCCACCTGAACCCACCTGGACCCACCTGGACCCACCTGAACCCACCTGGACCCACCTGGACCCACCTGAACCCACCTGGACCCACCTGAACCCACCTGGGCCCACCTGGACCCACGTGAACCCACCTGAACCCACCTGAACCCACCTGGACCCACGTGAACCCACCTGAACCCACCTGAACCCACCTGCACACACCTGGACCCACCTGAACCCACCTGGACCCACCTGGACCCACCTGAACCCACCTGGACCCACCTGAACCCACCTGGGCCCACCTGAACCCACCTGAACCCACCTGAACCCACCTGGACCCACCTGAACCCACCTGGACCCACCTGGACCCACCTGAACCCACCTGGACCCACCTGGACCCACCTGAACCCACCTGAACCCACCTGGACCCACCTGAACCCACCTGGACCCACCTGGACCCACGTGAACCCACCTGGACCCACCTGGACCCACGTGAACCCACCTGAACCCACCTGTACCCAGCACAGGTAGTAAATGGTCAAACTGTACCAGAATGTTTAGGTTGGCATGGTTACACACCTGGAGGATACCTGGATGAAGTGTTTAATGGACCTGTCAGTAAATTACTACAGTAGGAGTCAGATAGAGTGGGTTCAGAAAGTATTCAGACACCTTGACTTTTTCTACATTTTGTTATGTTACAGCCTTATTCTAAAATGGATTCATTAAAAATATATTTTTTCTCCTCATCAAATCTACACTAATACCTCATAATGATAAAGGAAAAACAGGTTTTTGAAATGTTTGCAAGTTGCAAAACAGAAAAATCACATTTACCTAAGTATTCAGACCCTTTACTCAGTACTTTGTTGAAGTGTGCTTAGTGTCGTTGTCCTGCTGGAAGGTGAACCTTCGCCCCAGTCTGAGGTCCTGAGCTGCTCCTCTGGGGCATAAAACAGCCTGATGCTGTGTTATAAACACTTGTTGATCTGAACATTTGATTTTGTTAAAATGTCATTTTTGTCAGTAAGGAAATTGAGACTGTTAATCTGTTTGTGTTTTGTATTATTTAGCTGAGAAGAACAGAATATGAGTTGTCCTACTTGTATCTGTTATCTGGCTATGCTCTATGATATAGACTGTAGACTAGTTCATTTATCAGACTAGATACTGTATGTTATCTGGCTATAGACTGTAGACTTGTTCATTTATCAGACTAGATACTGTATGTTATCTGGCTATAGACTGTAGACTTGTTCATTTATCAGACTAGATACCGTATGTTATCTGGCTATAGACTGTAGACTTGTTCATTTATCAGACTAGATACCGTATGTTATCTGACTATAGACTGTAGACTAGTTCATTTAGCTGACTAGATACTGTATGTTATCTGACTATAGACTGTAGACTAGTTCATTTAGCTGACTAGATACTGTATGTTATCTGACTATAGACTGTAGACTTGTTCATTTAGCTGACTAGATACTGTATGTTATCTGACTAGATACTGTATGTTATCTGGCTATAGACTGTAGACTAGTTCATTTATCAGAATAGATACTGTATGTTATCTGGCTATAGACTGTAGACTAGTTCATTTATCAGACTAGATACTGTATGTTATCTGGCTATAGACTGTAGACTAGTTCATTTATCAGACTAGATACTGTATGTTATCTGGCTATAGACTGTAGACTAGTTCATTTATCAGACTAGATACTGTATGTTATCTGGCTATAGACTGTAGACCTGTTCATTTATCAGACTAGATACTGTATGTTATCTGGCTATAGAGTGTAGACTAGTTCATTTATCAGACTAGATATTCTGACAAGTCCCATGTCATTATTTTATATTATATGGTTTTATAGTAGTTGAATAAAATCAATAATTTGAATCATGTCCTACACTGAAGCACGTTTTTCTCTGTTGGCTCTATACTTCAAAAGTTTGATTTGAAATCAAACGTAGACTATGAGGTTAAAGTGCAGACTGTCAGCTTTAATGTGAGGGTATTGTCATCCATATCGGTTGAACCATTTTTAAATTACAGCCTTTTTTGAGCATAAAACCACCATTCTAGGGGATCAAAACATATTGGGACAAATTCAGTGTCTTTGGAAAGTAATTCAGACCCCTTGATCTTTTCAACATTTTGTTACCTTATTCTGAAATACATTTTTTTAAATGATGATCATAATTTTTAGACTTTTTTTGCAAATTTATTGCACATTTATTCAAAATAAAATACGGAAATATCTCATTTACTTAAGTGTTCAGACCGTTTGCAATGAGAGTCAAAATTGAGCTCAGGTGCATCCTGTTTCCATTGATCATCCACGAGATGTTTCTACAACTTGATTGGAGTCCACCTGTGGTAAATTCAATCGATTGGACATGATTTAGAAAGGCGCACACCTGTCTATATAAGGTCCCACAGTTGACAGTGCATTTTTGAGCAAAAACCAAGCCATGAGGTTGAAGTAATTGTCCATAGAGCTCTGAGACAGGATTGTGTCGAGGCACAGATCTGGGGAAGGGTACCAAAACATTTCTGCAGCATTGAAGGTCCCCAAGAACACAGTGGCCTCCGACATTCTTAAATGAAATACGTTTGGAACCACCAAGACTCTTCCTAGTTCTGGCTGCCTGGCAAAAATGAGAAATCGGGGGAGAAGGGCCTTGGTCAGGGAGGTGACCAAGAACCCTATGGTCACTCTGGCAGAGCTCTAGAGTTCCTCTGAGGAGATGGGAGAACCTTCCAGAAGGACAACCATCTCTGCAGCACTCCACCAATCAGGCCTTTATGGTAGAGGCCAGATGGAAGCCAC
The DNA here is from genome assembly GCF_023373465.1 of Oncorhynchus keta. NCBI lineage: Eukaryota > Metazoa > Chordata > Actinopteri > Salmoniformes > Salmonidae > Oncorhynchus > Oncorhynchus keta. Next base: position 1,447,790 of record NC_068424.1, on the reverse strand, counting down.
TCCTCAGTAAAAGGCACATGACAGCCACTTGGAAGTTTGCCAGAAGGCACCTAAAGACTCTCAGACCATAAGAAACAAGATTCTCTGGTCGATGAAACCAATGCCAAGCGTCACGTCTGGAGGAAACCTGGCACCATCCCTACGATGAAAGCATTGTGGTGGCAGCATCATGTCGCTGTTTTCAGCAGTCAGAATCGAGGCAAAGATGAACGGACAAAGTACAGAGAGAGATCCTTGATGAAAACCTGCTCCAGAGTGCTCAGGACCTCAGACTGGGGTAAAGGTTCAACTTCCAACAGGACAACGACCCTAAGCACACAGCCAAGACAACGCAGGAGTGACTTCGGGACAAGTCTATGAATGTCCTTGAGTGGCCCAGGCAGAGCCTGGACTTGAACCCGATTGAGTATCTCTGGAGAGACCTGAAAATAGATGTGCAGTGTCCTGTCTCTGGCTATCATGAAAGGTGAAGACTGTTATTTTATCAAATCAATTTTCTGTAATTATTATTATGTGATTTTAAACTAATCATGTGAGTCGGGGCACCACGGAAAATATTCAGATTACAAAGTTATAATTTTCCGAATATAACTCTTCAGATTTTTTGTCTCTTTCCAAATGTCGTAGAATTCTTGGTTATTTGCACAAACCCAGCCTACACCATGAATCATCCTCCATACTCCAATTGGCTTCATCGTTTATTTTGTAACTACCTAAATAATCACAGAATGCTTAACAAACAACAGATCCCCTAGTGGGCTAAACCGATATGACGGCTTGGTAGACAAAGGAAAGGGGTGGGGTCTGAGAAAGGAGCGGGAAAGACAATATGGATTACTACACACAGTGGATAATTAGACTCATTGGAATTATAATCCTTTGCACATGAACGGCCGCTCATTCAAGAATAATAATAATAATAAATATATTTACACCCGTATATCGTTGTTGTCTTCTCTGTTAGAATCCCGATGATTCTAACAGAGAAGACAACAACGACATACGGGTGTAAATATATTTATTTATATATTTATATATCCTTCTGCTGGAGAGTCACTTCATCAGAGAGTCTCTGGTTACTTCCCCAGAAGTCACAATGTCTTTCATAGTGGTAGCTTTATCAGCGGCTCCCGATAGTGTCTGTTGTAATGCATATGTCAGGCATCCATTGTTCTTAGAATAGATGTTTCGGCGGTATTCACATCCTAGTTTTACTTCATTTCTAGATGCAGTCTAGTAACTAGTATCTAAGATTTGCTCTTATTCTGTCGGGATTGATATTCTCAGAGCTTAACCATTTCCAGCCGTGTAGCCAATGCTCCACGTGGTATGGTTAGGAATTCAACAACCATTACAACCTTAGCTTATACTGAGGTTTTTGTGGTCTGAACTCAACCTGTGCCCCCTCGGTGTCCATTGAGGGACGTGTGGTCTGAAGAGGATTTCCTCAGGAGGGTTTTTTATTCGTAACAGTAGAAAAGGGCTGTTCCATTACGACAGATCATGCCTGTGGTCGCTGACTTGTTCAACTTTACAGGGAATACAATTCTCTCAAATGAAAGGTTAACACCACATTACATCATTTCACAAATAGTTTCATTTTATACAAGAGTTTCATTTTATACAAGAATTAGAATCAAACCCCACAATTGAGAATATTCAGATATATAGTTCTGTGTGTTTCCTGTCCTCTCCGAGGTCACCAAATGTTCAGATATATAGTTCTGTGTGTTTCCTGTCCTCTCTGAGGTCACCAAATGTTCAGATATATAGTTCTGTGTGTTTCCTGTCCTCTCCGAGGTCACCAAATGTTCAGATATATAGTTCTGTGTGTTTCCTGTCCTCTCTGAGGTCACCAAATGTTCAGATATATAGTTCTGTGTGTTTCCTGTCCTCTCTGAGGTCACCAAATGTTCAGATATATAGTTCTGTGTGTTTCCTGTCCTCTCCGAGGTCACCAAATGTTCAGATATATAGTTCTGTGTGTTTCCTGTCCTCTCTGAGGTCACCAAATGTTCAGATATATAGGGCTGTGTGTTTCCTGTCCTCTCTGAGGTCACCACATGTTCAGATATATAGTTCTGTGTGTTTCCTGTCCTCCCTGAGGTCACCAAATGTTCAGATATATAGTTCTGTGTGTTTCCTGTCCTCTCCGAGGTCACCAAATGTTCAGATATATAGTTCTGTGTGTTTCCTGTCCTCTCTGAGGTCACCAAATGTTCAGATATATAGTTCTGTGTGTTTCCTGTCCTCTCTGAGGTCACCAAATGTTCAGATATATAGTTCTGTGTGTTTCCTGTCCTCTCTGAGGTCACCAAATGTTCAGATATATAGTTCTGTATGTTTCCTGTCCTCTCCGAGGTCACCAAAATGTTCAGATATATAGTTCTGTGTGTTTCCTGTCCTCTCTGAGGTCACCAAATGTTCAGATATATAGGTCTGTGTGTTTCCTGTCCTCTCTGAGGTCACCAAATGTTCAGATATATAGGTCTGTGTGTTTCCTGTCCTCTCTGAGGTCACCAAATGTTCAGATATATAGGTCTGTGTGTTTCCTGTCCTCACCGAGGTCACCAAATGTTCAGATATATAGTTCTGTGTGTTTCCTGTCCTCTCTGAGGTCACCAAATGTTCAGATATATAGTTCTGTGTGTTTCCTGTCCTCTCCGAGGTCACCAAATGTTCAGATATATAGTTCTGTGTGTTTCCTGTCCTCTCTGAGGTCACCAAATGTGCAGATATATAGGTCTGTGTGTTTCCTGTCCTCTCCGAGGTCACCAAATGTTCAGATATATAGTTATGTGTGTTTCCTGTCCTCCCTGAGGTCACCAAATAAACACACTCATCATACCTGTCCCTTAAGTGTCCACTGACCATTTCCACATTCTTAAAAGTGGAAATATTGTTAAAATCTCCCGGTTCGGAAATCCTTTGTTCTCTCTCTCTGCATGAAAAGGGGGAGAGAGTCCTGAGATAACAGAACCTGGGTGTAGGAGATAGTGAGAGAGAGAGGGAGAGAGTCCTGAGATAACAGAACCTGGGTGTAGGAGATAGAGGGAGAGAGTCCTGAGATAACAGAACCTGGGTGTAGGAGATAGTGAGAGAGAGAGGGAGAGAGTCCTGAGATAACAGAACCTGGGTGTACGAGATAGAGGGAGAGAGTCCTGAGATAACAGAACCTGGGTGTAGGAGAGAGAGGGAGAGAGTCCTGAGATAACAGAACCTGGGTGTAGGAGATAGTGAGAGAGAGAGAGAGGGAGAGAGAAGGGGGGGAGAGAGAAGGCGATCTATATCCAGAAAAGGCCCCATCATGACAGCAGCAACGCTGGCCATCCAACCTGACAGAGCTTGACAGGATCTGCAGAGACGAGTGAGAGAAACTCCCCAAAAATACAAGTGTGCCAAGCTTGTAGTGTCATACCCAAGAGGAATCAAGGCTGTAATCGCTGACAAAGGTCCTTCAACAAAGTACTGAGTAAAGTGATTGAAAACTTATGTAAATGTCATATTTCAGTTTTTTTAAATCTATGGCTGCAGAGGCAGTATTGAGTAGCTTGGATGACAAGGTGCCCATTGTAAACGGCCATCTCCTCAGTCTCAGTTGCTAATATATGCATATTATTATTAGTATTCCATAGAAAACACTCTAAAGTTTCCAAAACTGTCAAAATAATGTCTGTGATTATAACAGAACTGATATTGCAGGTGAAACCCGGAGGAAAATCGAAACAGGAAGTGGCTTCTATTTTGAAAACTCCATGTTACATAGCCTCCCTTTGCTGGATTTAAAGGGATATGAACCAGATTCCTTTTCCTATCGCTTCCTACCCTGTTCCTGCAGCTACCCAGTACTCTGTATACAATGGGCTGTCCAACCCTGTCCCTGCAGCTACCCAGTACTCTGTATACAATGGGCTGTCCAACCCTGTCCCTGCAGCTACCCAGTACTCTGTATACAATGGGCTGTCCAACCCTGTCCCTGCAGCTCCCCAGTACTCTGTATACCATGGGCTGTCCAACCCTGTCCCTGCAGCTACCCAGTACTCTGTATACAATGGGCTGTCCAACCCTGTCCCTGCAGCTACCCAGTACCATGGGCTCTCCTACCCTGTCCCTGCAGCTACCCAGTACCATGGGCTCTCCTACCCTGTCCCTGCAGCTACCCAGTACCATGGGCTCTCCTACCCTGTCCCTGCAGCTACCCAGTACCATGGGCTCTCCTACCCTGTCCCTGCAGCTACCCAGTACCATGGGCTGTCCAACCCTGTCCCTGCAGCTACCCAGTACTCTGTATACCATGGGCTGTCCAACCCTGTCCCTGCAGCTACCCAGTACTCTGTATACAATGGGCTGTCCAACCCTGTCCCTGCAGCTACCCAGTACTCTGTATACAATGGGCTGTCCAACCCTGTCCCTGCAGCTACCCAGTACTCTGTATACAATGGGCTGTCCAACCCTGTCCCTGCAGCTACCCAGTACTCTGTATACAATGGGCTGTCCAACCCTGTCCCTGCAGCTACCCAGTACTCTGTATACAATGGGCTGTCCAACCCTGTCCCTGCAGCTACCCAGTACCATGGGCTCTCCTACCCTGTCCCTGCAGCTACCCAGTACTCTGTATACAATGGGCTGTCCAACCCTGTCCCTGCAGCTACCCAGTACTCTGTATACCATGGGCTGTCCAACCCTGTCCCTGCAGCTACCCAGTACTCGGTATACAATGGGCTGTCCAACCCTGTCCCTGCAGCTACCCAGTACTCTGTATACCATGGGCTGTCCAACCCTGTCCCTGCAGCTACCCAGTACTCGGTATACCATGGGCTGTCCAACCCTGTCCCTGCAGCTACCCAGTACTCGGTATACCATGGGCTGTCCAACCCTGTTCCTGCTACCCAGTACTCTGTATACAATGGGCTCTCCTACCCTGTCCCTGCAGCTACCCAGTACTCTGTATACAATGGGCTCTCCAACCCTGTCCCTGCAGCTACCCAGTACCATGGGCTCTCCTACCCTGTCCCTGCAGCTACCCAGTACCATGGGCTCTCCTACCCTGTCCCTGCAGCTACCCAGTACCATGGGCTCTCCTACCCTGTCCCTGCAGCTACCCAGTACCATGGGCTCTCCAACCCTGTCCCTGCAGCTACCCAGTACCATGGGCTCTCCTACCCTGTCCCTGCAGCTACCCAGTACCATGGGCTCTCCTACCCTGTCCCTGCAGCTCCCCAGTACTCTGTATACAATGGGCTGTCCAACCCTGTCCCTGCAGCTACCCAGTACTCTGTATACAATGGGCTGTCCAACCCTGTCCCTGCAGCTACCCAGTACCATGGGCTCTCCTACCCTGTCCCTGCAGCTACCCAGTACCATGGGCTCTCCTACCCTGTCCCTGCAGCTACCCAGTACCATGGGCTCTCCAACCCTGTCCCTGCAGCTACCCAGTACCATGGGCTCTCCTACCCTGTCCCTGCATTTACCCAGTACCATGGGCTCTCCTACCCTGTCCCTGCAGCTCCCCAGTACTCTGTATACAATGGGCTGTCCAACCCTGTCCCTGCAGCTACCCAGTACTCTGTATACAATGGGCTGTCCAACCCTGTCCCTGCAGCTACCCAGTACTCTGTATACAATGGGCTGTCCAACCCTGTCCCTGCAGCTACCCAGTACTCTGTATACAATGGGCTCTCCTACCCTGTTCAGCTACCCAGTACCATGGGCTCTCCTACCCTGTCCCTGCATTTACCCAGTACCATGGGCTCTCCTACCCTGTCCCTGCAGCTCCCCAGTACTCTGTATACAATGGGCTGTCCAACCCTGTCCCTGCAGCTACCCAGTACTCTGTATACAATGGGCTGTCCAACCCTGTCCCTGCAGCTACCCAGTACTCTGTATACAATGGGCTGTCCAACCCTGTCCCTGCAGCTACCCAGTACTCTGTATACAATGGGCTCTCCTACCCTGTTCAGCTACCCAGTACCATGGGCTCTCCTACCCTGTCCCTGCAGATACCCAGTACTCTGTATACCATGGGCTGTCCAACCCTGTCCCTGCAGCTCCCCAGTACTCTGTATACAATGGGCTGTCCAACCCTGTCCCTGCAGCTCCCCAGTACTCTGTATACAATGGGCTGTCCAACCCTGTCCCTGCAGCTACCCAGTACTCTGTATACAATGGGCTGTCCAACCCTGTCCCTGCAGCTACCCAGTACTCTGTATACAATGGGCTATCCTACCCTGTCCCTGCAGCTACCCAGTACTCTGTATACAATGGGCTCTCCTACCCTGTTCCTGCAGCTACCCAGTACTCTGTATACAATGGGCTGTCCAACCCTGTCCCTGCAGCTCCCCAGTACTCTGTATACAATGGGCTGTCCAACCCTGTCCCTGCAGCTACCCAGTACTCTGTATACAATGGGCTGTCCAACCCTGTCCCTGCAGCTACCCAGTACTCTGTATACAATGGGCTGTCCAACCCTGTCCCTGCAGCTACCTAGTACTCTGTATACAATGGGCTGTCCAACCCAGTGTTTAATTTAGGAAACAAAGTGACATCAATAGTAACATGTTTTTACAATTAAACATATTTCATTAAACTGTTGACTGTCTCTGACTGACTGTCTCTGACTGACTGTCTCTGACTGACTGTCTATGACTGACTGTCTATGACTGACTGTCTCTGCTCGCTTGAGAAAGGAATGAAGGAGAGAGAGGAGGAGATGGGAAACCACGCTGCTGAGATTATGTAGCTAAAGGTCATTTGTCAGCCTATTAATTACGAAAAGAAAAAAAAATACCCTTCTAAAAAATAAAATACAAATTCACTGTGATTGTAGGTTAACTCCATAAGCCGCACAATCAATCAATGAAGCAACATTATCACCTAAACCTATACATTCTCTCCCAGACTGATGGATAGATAGTTAGGAGTGGAGCATCAGGTCCCCAGTCCATCCAGTAGAGGCCTTAATAACGTTAGGAGTGTAGCACAGCGTATTGTATAAACACATCATAATTTTTTTTTAAAGTACATTTTTTTAAATGCTTGGGCTCATATAAAAGCCTATGTGTATGCCTCAGCTCTAATATGGGTGTTTTGAATGAATCATCAGAAAGCGCTGTCCATTTCATCGTGTTTCTCTTTGAAACAACCACGAAGACCTTGTTTATCTGTTTCAAACTGCTGTCGAACATTCTTTCTTTAAATTAGTTTTAAATTATTAATTTTAATATTTAAAGGTCATTTATGTCACCTTTTAAATCAAATCAAATCAAATTTTATTTGTCACATACACATGGTTAGCAGATGTTAAATGCGAGTGTAGCGAAATGCTTGTGCTTCTAGTTCCGACAATGCAGTGATAACCAACAAGTAATCTAACTAACAATTCCAAAACTACTGTCTTATACACAGTGTAAGGGGATAAGGAACATGTACATAAGGATATATGAATGAGTGATGGTACAGAGCAGCATACAGTAGATGGTATCGAGTACAGTATATACATATGAGATGAGTGTGTAGACAAAGTAAACAAAGTGGCATAGTTAAAGTGGCTAGTGATACATGTGTTACATAAGGATGCAGTCGATGATGTAGAGTACAGTATATACATATGCATATGAGATGAATAATGTAGGGTAAGTAACATTATATAAGGTAGCATTGTTTAAAGTGGCTAGTGATATATTTACATAATTCCCATCAATTCCCATTATTAAAATGGCTGGAGTTGGGTCAGTGTCAATGACAGTGTGTTGGCAGCAGCCACTCACTGTTAGTGGTGGCTGTTTAACAGTCTGATGGCCTTGAGATAGAAGCTGTTTTTCAGTCTCTCGGTCCCAGCTTTGATGCACCTGTACTGACCTCGCCTTCTGGATGATAGCGGGGTGAACAGGCAGTGGTTCGGGTGGTTGATGTCCTTGATGATCTTTATGGCCTTCCTGTAACAACGGGTGGTGTAGGTGTCCTGGAGGGCAGGTAGTTTGCCCCCGGTGATGCGTTGTGCAGTCCTCACTACCCCTGGAGAGCCTTACGGTTGAGGGCGGAGCAGTTGCCGTACCAGGCGGTGATACAGCCCGCCAGGATGCTCTCGATTGTGCATCTGTAGAAGTTTGTGAGTGCTTTTGGTGACAAGCCGAATTTCTTCAGCCTCCTGAGGTTGAATAGGCGCTGCTGCGCCTTCTTCACGACGCTGTCAGTGTGAGTGGACCAATTCAGTTTGTCTGTGATGTGTATGCCGAGGAACTTAAAACTAGCTACCCTCTCCACTACTGTTCCATCGATGTGGATAGGGGGTGTTCCTCTGCTGTTTCCTGAAGTCCACAATCATCTCCTTAGTTTTGTTGACGTTGAGTGTGAGGTTATTTTCCTGACACCACACTCCGAGGGCCCTCACCTCCTCCCTGTAGGCCGTCTCGTCGTTGTTGGTAATCAAGCCTACCACTGTTGTGTCGTCCGCAAACTTGATGATTGAGTTGGAGGCGTGCGTGGCCACGCAGTCGTGGGTGAACAGGGAGTACAGGAGAGGGCTCAGAACGCACCCTTGTGGGGCCCCCGTGTTGAGGGTCAGCGGGGAGGAGATGTTGTTGCCTACCCTCACCACCTGGGGGCGGCCCGTCAGGAAGTCCAGTACCCAGTTGCACAGGGCGGGGTCGAGACCCAGGGTCTCGAGCTTGATGACGAGCTTGGAGGGTACTATGGTGTTGAATGCCGAGCTGTAGTCGATGAACAGCATTCTCACATAGGTATTCCTCTTGTCCAGGTGGGTTAGGGCAGTGTGCAGTGTGGTTGAGATTGCATCGTCTGTGGACCTATTTGGGCGGTAAGCAAATTGGAGTGGGTCTAGGGTGTCAGGTAGGGTGGAGGTGATATGGTCCTTGACTAGTCTCTCAAAGCACTTCATGATGACGGAAGTGAGTGCTACGGGCGGTAGTCGTTTAGCTCAGTTACCTTAGCTTTCTTGGGAACAGGAACAATGGTGGCCCTCTTGAAGCATGTGGGAACAGCAGACTGGTATAGGGATTGATTGAATATGTCCGTAAACACACCGGCCAGCTGGTCTGCGCATGCTCTGAGGGCGCGGCTGGGGATGCCGTCTGGGCCTGCAGCCTTGCGAGGGTTAACACGTTTAAATGTCTTACTCACCTCGGCTGCAGTGAAGGAGAGACCGCATGTTTCCGTTGCAGGCCGTGTCAGTGGCACTGTATTGTCCTCAAAGCGGGCAAAAAGTTATTTAGTCTGCCTGGGAGCAAGACATCCTGGTCCGTGACTGGGCTGGATTTCATCTTGTAGTCCGTGATTGACTGTTTTACTTATCGAGGCAAGTCGAATTCTTATTTACGATGCAGAATGTTTGGCAGGACGACGCTGAGCCAAGTCGTGCACCGCCCTGTGGGACAGCCAATCACGGCAAGACGTGATACAGCCAGGATCCGCACCAGGTACTATTGTGACGCCTCTGAGATGCAGTGCCTTTTATCGCTAGAGCCACTCGATACGATACTTGATGTGATTTTTTGATTGCACTGATGTCAGAGTGGTAAGAGGGACAATAGAGCTCTGAGTACCAGGTCATTAGGACCTGATGGAGGGACAATAGAGCTCTGAGTACCAGGCCATTAGGACCTGATGGAGGGACAAGAGAGCCCTGAGTACCAGGCCATTAGAACCTGATGGAGGGACAATAGAACCCTGAGTACCAGGCCATTAGAACCTGATGGAGGGACAATAGAACCCTGAGTACCAGGCCATTAGGACCTGATGGAGGGACAATAGAGCCCTGAGTACCAGGCCATTAGGACCTGATGGAGGGACAATAGAGCCCTGAGTACCAGGCCATTAGGACCTGATGGAGGGACAATAGAGCCCTGAGTACCAGGCCATTAGAAACTGATGGATGGACAATAGAGCTCTGAGTACCAGGCCATTAGAACCTGATGGAGGGACAATAGAGCCCTGAGTACCAGGCCATTAGGACCTGATGGAGGGACAATAGAACCCTGAGTACCAGGCCATTAGGACCTGATGGAGGGACAATAGAGCCCTGAGTACCAGGCCATTAGAAACTGATGGATGGACAATAGAGCTCTGAGTACCAGGCCATTAGAACCTGATGGAGGGACAATAGAGCCTTGAGTACCAGGCCATTAGGACCTGATGGAGGGACAATAGAACCCTGAGTACCAGGCCATTAGAAACTGATGGATGGACAATAGAGCTCTGAGTACCAGGCCATTAGAACCTGATGGAGGGACAATAGAGCCCTGAGTACCAGGCCATTAGAAACTGATGGATGGACAATAGAGCTCTGAGTACCAGGCCATTAGAACCTGATGGAGGGACAGTAGAGCCCTGAGTACCAGGCCATTAGGACCTGATGGAGGGACAATAGAGCTCTGAGTACCAGGCCATTAGGACCTGATGGAGGGACAATAGAGCTCTGAGTACCAGGCCATTAGGACCTGATGGAGGGACAATAGAGCTCTGAGTACCAGGCCATTAGGACCTGATGGAGGGACAATAGAACCCTGAGTACCAGGCCATTAGAAATTGATGGAGGGACAATAGAGCCCTGAGTACCAGGCCATTATGACCTGATGGAGGGACAATAGAGCTCTGAGTACCAAGTCATTAGGACCTGATGGAGGGACAATAGAGCTCTGAGTACCAGGCCATTAGAAACTGATGGAGGGACAATAGAGCCCTGAGTACCAGGCCATTAGGACCTGATGGAGGGACAATAGGGCCCTGAGTACCAGGCCATTAGGACCTGATGGAGGGAAGATAGAGCCTTGAGTACCAGGCCATTAGGACCGGATGGAGGGACAATAGAGCCCTGATAGAGCCCTGATGGAGGGACAGAGAGAGAGTTGACTGCTTTACTCCCCCTGGTAGTCATTGTGTTTCAACATGTAGAGCCTGGGGAGGGACAGAGAGAGAGTTGACTGCTTTACTCCCCCTGGTAGTCATTGTGTTTCAACATGTAGAGCCTGGGGAGGGACAGAGAGAGAGTTGACTGCTTTACTCCTCCCCCTGGTAGTCATTGTGTTTCAACATGTAGAGCCTGGGGAGGGACAGAGAGAGAGTTGACTGCTTTACTCCCCCTGGTAGTCATTGTGTTTCGAGATGTAGAGCCTGGGGCTAGGATCAGCCTTTCTCTCTTCTCACCTCCTCATATCTTATTATCCACTATTGGATCCTCCTCAGGTTAAAGAAAACCTTTTGATTTAACGACAACAAGTACATGGAAATATTAGTGCTGGTCTGTCTGCCAGAAGCTGTTGTGATGCCTAGTGTACCTCCTGGTCTGTCTGCCAGAAGCTGTTGAGATGCCTAGTGTACCTCCTGGTCTGTCTGCCAGAAGCTGTTGAGATGCCTAGTGTACCTCCTGGTCTGTCTGCCAGAAGCTGTTGAGATGCCTAGTGTACCTCCTGGTCTGTCTGCCAGGAGCTGTTGAGATGTCTTGTGCTAGTGTACCTCCTGGTCTGTCTGCCAGGAGCTGTTGAGATGCCTAGTGTTAGTGTACCTCCTGGTCTGTCTGCCAGAAGCTGTTGAGATGCCTAGTGTACCTCCTGGTCTGTCTGCCAGGAGCTGTTGAGATGCCTAGTGCTAGTGTACCTCCTGGTCTGTCTGCCAGAAGCTGTTGAGATGCCTAGTGTACCTCCTGGTCTGTCTGCCAGAAGCTGTTGAGATGCCTAGTGTACCTCCTGGTCTGTCTGCCAGAAGCTGTTGAGATGCCTAGTGTACCTCCTGGTCTGTCTGCCAGGAGCTGTTGAGATGCCTCGTGCTAGTGTACCTCCTGGTCTGTCTGCCAGGAGCTGTTGAGATGTCTAGTGTACCTCCTGGTCTGTCTGCCAGAAGCTGTTGAGATGCCTAGTGTACCTCCTGGTCTGTCTGCCAGAAGCTGTTGAGATGCCTAGTGCTAGTGTTACCTCCTGGTCTGTCTGCCAGAAGCAGTTGAGATGCCTAGTGTACCTCCTGGTCTGTCTGCCAGAAGCTGTAATACAGGATGAATACAGGATGAATACAGGATGAATACAGGATGAATACAGGATGAGGGTGAATACAGGATGAATACAGGATGAATACAGGATGAATACAGGATGAATACAGGATGAATACAGGATGAATATAGGATGAATATAGGATGAATACAGGGTGAATACAGGATGAATACAGGATGAGGGTGAATACAGGATGAATACAGGATGAATACAGGATGAATATAGGATGAATATAGGATGAATATAGGATGAGGGTGAATACAGGATGAATACAGGATGAATACAGGATGAATACAGGATGAATACAGGATGAATATAGGATGAATATAGGATGAATATAGGATGAGGGTGAATACAGGATGAATACAGGATGAATACAGGATGAATACAGGATGAATACAGGATGAATATAGGATGAATATAGGATGAATACAGGATGAATACAGGGTGAATACAGGATGAATACAGGATGAGGGTGAATACAGGATGAATACAGGATGAATACAGGATGAATACAGGATGAATACAGGATGAATACAGGATGAATATAGGATGAATATAGGATGAATACAGGATGAATACAGGATGAATACAGGATGAATATAGGATGAATACAGGGTGAATACAGGATGAATACAGGATGAATACAGGATGAATACAGGATGAGGGTGAATACAGGATGAATACAGGATGAATACAGGATGAATACAGGGTGAATACAGGATGAATACAGGATGAATACAGGATGAGGGTGAATACAGGATGAATACAGGATGAATACAGGATGAATACAGGATGAGGGTGAATACAGGATGAATACAGGATGAATACAGGATGAATACAGGATGAGGGTGAATACAGGATGAATACAGGATGAATACAGGATGAATACAGGATGAATACAGGATGAATACAGGATGAATACAGGGTGAATACAGGATGAATACAGGATGAATACAGGATGAATACAGGATGAGGGTGAATACAGGATGAATACAGGATGAATACAGGATGAATATAGGATGAATACAGGATGAGGGTGAATACAGGATGAATACAGTATGAGGGTGAATACAGGATGAATATAGGATGAATACAGGATGAGGGTGAATACAGGATGAATACAGTATGAGGGTGAATACAGGATGAATATAGGATGAATACAGGATGAGGGTGAATACAGTATGAATACAGGTGGAATACAGGATGAATACAGGATGAATACAGGATGAATACAGGATGAATACAGGATGAGGGTGAATACAGGATGAATACAGGATGAGGGTGAATACAGGATGAATACAGGATGAATACAGGATGAATACAGGGTGAATACAGGATGAATACAGGATGAATACAGGATGAATACAGGATGAATACAGGATGAGGGTGAATACAGGGTGAATCCAGGATGAATCCAGGATGAATACAGGGTGAATACAGGATGAGGGTGAATACAGGATGAATACAGGATGAATACAGGATGAATACAGGATGAATACAGGATGAGGGTGAATACAGGATGAATACAGGGTGAATACAGGATGAATACAGGATGAGGGTGAATACAGGATGAATACAGGATGAATACAGGATGAATACAGGATGAATACAGGATGAATACAGGGTGAATACAGGATGAATACAGGATGAATACAGGATGAATACAGGGTGAATACAGGATGAATACAGGATGAATACAGGGTGAATACAGGATGAATACAGGGTGAATACAGGATGAATACAGGATGAATACAGGATGAATACAGGATGAATACAGGATGAATACAGGATGAATACAGGATGAATACAGGGTGAATACAGGATGAATACAGGATGAATACAGGATGAATACAGGATGAATACAGGATGAATACAGGATGAATACAGGATGAGGGTGAATACAGGATGAATACAGGATGAATACAGGATGAGGGTGAATACAGGATGAATACAGGGTGAATACAGGGTGAATACAGGATGAATACAGGGTGAATACAGGATGAATACAGGATGAGGGTGAATACAGGGTGAATCCAGGATGAATCCAGGATGAATACAGGGTGAATACAGGATGAGGGTGAATACAGGATGAATACAGGATGAATACAGGATGAGGGTGAATACAGGGTGAATCCAGGATGAATCCAGGATGAATACAGGGTGAATACAGGATGAGGGTGAATACAGGTGGAATACAGGATGAATACAGGATGAGGGTGAATACAGGGTGAATCCAGGATGAATCCAGGATGAATACAGGGTGAATACAGGATGAGGGTGAATACAGGATGAATACAGGGTGAATACAGGATGAATACAGGATGAGGGTGAATACAGGATGAATACAGGGTGAATACAGGATGAATACAGGATGAGGGTGAATACAGGATGAATACAGGATGAATACAGGATGAATACAGGATGAATACAGGATGAATACAGGGTGAATACAGGATGAATACAGGATGAATACAGGATGAATACAGGATGAATACAGGATGAATACAGGGTGAATACAGGATGAATACAGGATGAATACAGGATGAATACAGGATGAATACAGGGTGAATACAGGATGAATACAGGATGAATACAGGATGAATACAGGATGAATACAGGATGAATACAGGATGAATACAGGATGAATACAGGATGAGGGTGAATACAGGGTGAATACAGGATGAATACAGGATGAATACAGGATGAATACAGGATGAGGGTGAATACAGGATGAATACAGGATGAATACAGGATGAGGGTGAATACAGGGTGAATACAGGGTGAATACAGGATGAATACAGGATGAATACAGGATGAATACAGGATGAATACAGGATGAGGGTGAATACAGGATGAATACAGGATGAATACAGGATGAATACAGGATGAATACAGGATGAGGGTGAATACAGGATGAATACAGGATGAATACAGGATGAATACAGGATGAATACAGGATGAATACAGGATGAGGGTGAATACATGGTGAATACAGGATGAATACAGGATGAATACAGGATGAATACAGGATGAATACAGGATGAATACAGGATGAGGGTGAATACATGGTGAATACAGGATGAATACAGGATGAATACAGGATGAATACAGGATGAATACAGGATGAATACAGGATGAGGGTGAATACATGGTGAATACAGGATGAATACAGGATGAATACAGGATGAATACAGGATGAATACAGGATGAATACAGGATGAATACAGGATGAATACAGGATGAATACAGGGTGAATACAGGATGAATACAGGATGAATACAGGATGAATACAGGATGAATACAGGGTGAATACAGGATGAATACAGGATGAATACAGGATGAATACAGGATGAATACAGGGTGAAAAAAAAGATCCTCATGCCAAATTGAGTCGAAAGCTTTTTTGAAGTCAACAAAGCATGAGAAGAGTTTGCCTTTGTTTTGGTTTGTTTGGTTGTCAATTAGGGTGTGCAGGGTGAATACATGGTCTGTCGTACGGTAATTTGGTAAATTGCCAATTTGACATTTGCTCAGTACATTGTTTTCATTGAGGAAATGTAGGAGTCTGCTGTTAATAATAATGCAGAGGATTTTCCCAAGGTTGCTGTTGACGCATATCCCACGGTAATTATTGGAGTCACATTTCTCTTCAGTTATTATTGGGGTCAAACTTTTGTAGATTGGGGTGATGCAGTCCTTGGTTCCAAATATTGGGGAAGAGCTAAGAATGATGTTTTAGTATAGCCAATTGGAATTTGTTGTCTGTATATTTTATAATTTCATTGAGGACACAATCAAACACCACAGGCCTTTTTGGGTTGGAGGGTTTTGTATTTTGTCCTGTAGTTCATTCATTGTATTTGGAGAATCGAATGGGTTCAGGTAGTCTTTAATAGTTGATTCTACGTATATTTGATCATGTGTGTTGTAGTTTGTTTAGTGTTTTCCTGTTTTCCCAGAAGTGAATAGAGTCTGTGGATTCTTCAATTACATTGAGCTGATCTCTGAATATGTTGCTCCTTCTTTTTCAATAGTGTATTTCTTTCTTTCTCATGTTTTTGCTTTCTCAGTAACTCTCTCTCTCTCTCTGTCTCTCTCTGTCTCTCTGTCTCTCTCTGTCTCTGTCTCTCTCTCTCTCTCTCTCTCTCTCTCTCTCTATCTCTGTCTCTGTCTCTCTCTCTCTCTCTCTCTCTCTCTCTCTCTCTCTCTCTCTCTCTCTCTCTCTCTCTCTCTCTCTCTCTCTCTCTCTCTGTCTATCTCTCTACCTCTCTCTCTGTCTCTCTCTCTCTCTCTCTCTCTCTCTCTCTCTCTCTCTCTCTCTCTCTCTCTCTCTCTCTCTCTCTCTCTCTCTCTCTCTGTCTATCTCTCTATGTCTATCTCTCTACCTCTCTCTCTGTCTCTGTCTCTCTCTCTCTCTCTCTCTCTCTCTCTCTCTCTCTCTCTCTCTCTCTCTCTCTCTCTCTCTCTCTCTCTCTGTCTATCTCTCTATGTCTATCTCTCTACCTCTCTCTCTGTCTCTGTCTCTCTCTCTCTCTCTCTCTCTCTCTCTCTCTCTCTCTCGCTGTCTCTCTCTCTCTCTCTCTCTCTCTCTCTCTCTCTCGCCTCCTCAACATAGCACCTGGAGGTGTAGACTGGCTGCCATAGGTGAGGGTGTCAGATCCCTATAAATGGAATGTCACAGAATAAAATGTCTCTGAATGAATCCAACCCCCACCGTAGAGATCTACTATGTCTCTGGCTGGAAGGTCACGAACAGTCTTCTGCCTAACCCCCACCGCAGAGATCTACTATGTCTCTGGCTGGAAGGTCACGAACAGTCTTCTGCCTAACCCCCACCGCAGAGATCTACTATGTCTCTGGCTGGAAGGTCACGAACAGTCTTCTGCCTAACCCCCACCGTAGAGATCTACTATGTCTCTGGCTGGAAGGTCACGAACAGTCTTCTGCCTAACCCCCACCGCAGAGATCTACTATGTCTCTGGCTGGAAGGTCACGAACAGTCTTCTGCCTAACCCCCACCGTAGAGATCTACTATGTCTCTGGCTGGAAGGTCACGAACAGTCTTCTGCCTAACCCCCACCGCAGAGATCTACTATGTCTCTGGCTGGAAGGTCACGAACAGTCTTCTGCCTAACCCCCACCGCAGAGATGTCCACCTCTACTATGTCTCTGGCTGGAAGGTCACGAACAGTCTTCTGCCTAACTCCCACCAATGAGATCTACTATGTCTCTGGCTGGAAGGTCACGAACAGTCTTCTGCCTAACCCCACCGTAGAGATCTACTATGTCTCTGGCTGGAAGGTCACGAACAGTCTTCTGCCTAACCCCCACCGCAGAGATCTACTATGTCTCTGGCTGGAAGGTCACGAACAGTCTTCTGCCTAACCCCCACCGCAGAGATCTACTATGTCTCTGGCTGGAAGGTCACGAACAGTCTTCTGCCTAACCCCCACCGTAGAGATCTACTATGTCTCTGGCTGGAAGGTCACGAACAGTCTTCTGCCTAACCCCCACCGTAGAGATCTACTATGTCTCTGGCTGGAAGGTCACGAACAGTCTTCTGCCTAACCCCCACCGCAGAGATCTACTATGTCTCTGGCTGGAAGGTCACGAACAGTCTTCTGCCTAACCCATTAACGATAACAAGTCAACAACAATAAAAACAGCATTAACAGAAACACCTTAATTAAGATGTTTTTTTTTCCCTCGTGTATTTTTAGGTTCAGAGGTTTGACTGAGACATTTTCCCTGAATGTATAATGTTGATAGCAGCGAGTTAAAGGGGAGCGGGTACAGTAGGTGGAGTTGGCTAATTGTGTGTGTTTAGCAGATAAACGAAGCGCTAAGAGGCATCTGGCAACGTCCTGTAGCATTCTAGGATTAGATTAAAGGGAGGGAGGGAAATGTTTTACCCTACTAACATTCTACTGAAGAGCGGAGGAGAATGGTTCACTAATATAGTCCCCAGGCATTTAACAATCTCTTAGAACAAATGTTGTCCTCTATTCAGGGATTTACAGTACATCAATTTGATAAAGGGAAATAAGTGTTGTACTTTTGAATATATATATATATATATATATATATATATATATATATATATATATATATATATGTACAGTATATAAATCGGCACCAGATCTAAGGGGGGGGTTAGAGAATGAATGAAAGAACGCTGAAAGACGCTGTTCTGGCATCAATGAATGAGTGTGTCGGTTCATATGTACTATCCTCTCATCCTTCCTTCTATCTATATTTCTCCTCCCTCTATCTCCAGAGGAATAAAGAAAGAGGAAAATACAGGAGACTCCGTTACCTTCAACCTTTTCTTCAAGAAAGCCCCCCACCCCTCCCTCCTCCCCCCTCCTCCCGGGGGGATTAAAGCTACACTATGATTAGTATCTTTACATATGATTATATTATGACATATTATGCGCATTGCAATCAGAATCGGGCGTGCAGCATTAGCGGCAGGGCTAGGTGTAATCCACAAGGCACTACAGACCCAGAGCTGTGTGCTAATGATATTCATAACATAGATTGTTTACTCAATGACGAGCCTCCATGCATCTACTGCTGAAACACATACAGGCGTGCAGCATTAGCGGCTACGATAGAGCTAACAGCTAGGGATCTCCCTCTGTAGTATGCTACGATAGAGCTAACAGCTAGGGCTCTCCCTCTGTAGTATGCTACGATAGAGCTAACAGCTTGCTAACAGCTAGGGATCTCCCTCTGTAGTATGCTACGATAGAGCTAACAGCTAGGGCTCTCCCTCTGTAGTATGCTACGATAGAGCTAACAGCTTGCTAACAGCTAGGGCTGTCCCTCTGTAGTATGCTACGATAGAGCTAACAGCTAGGGCTCTCCCTCTGTAGTATGCTACGATAGAGCTAACAGCTAGGGCTCTCCCTCTGTAGTATGCTACGATAGAGCTAACAGCTCTCCCTCTATGCTACGATAGAGCTAAGGGCTGTCCCTCAGCTTGCCCTAGAGCTAACAGCTAGGGCTCTCCCTGTGTAGTATGCTAGGGTCCCTCTGTAGTATGAGCTAACATAGAGCTAACAGCTAGGGTTGTCCCTCTGTAGTATGCTACGATAGAGCTAACAGCTAGGGCTCTCCCTCTGTAGTATGCTACGATAGAGCTAACAGCTAGGGCTCTCCCTCTGTAGTATGCTACGATAGAGCTAACAGCTAGGGCTCTCCCTCTGTAGTATGCTACGATAGAGCTAACAGCTAGGGCTCTCCCTCTGTAGTATGCTACGATAGAGCTAACAGCTAGGGCTCTCCCTCTGTGCATCTCCCTCTGTAGTATGCTACGATAGAGCTAACAGCTAGGGCTCTCCCTCTGTAGTATGCTACGATAGAGCTAACAGCTAGGGCTCTCCCTCTGTGCATCTCCCTCTGTAGTATGCTACGATAGAGCTAACAGCTTGCTAACAGCAAGGGCTGTCCCTCTGTAGTATGCTACGATAGAGCTAACAGCTCCCTCTGTAGTAGCTACGATAGAGGCTCTCCCTCTGTGCTACGATAGAGCTAACAGCTAGGGCTGTCCCTCTGTAGTATCTAGGGCTGTCCCTCTGTAGTATGCTACGGTAGAGGGCTCTAAGTAGCTAGGCTAGGGCTCTCCCTCTGTAGTATGCTACGATAGAGCTAACTAGTATGCTACGACAACTGTAGCTAGGGCTCTCCCTCTGTGCATCTCCCTCTGTAGAATAGAGCTAACATGCTAGGCTCTCCCTCTGTAGGGCTAAACGATAGAGCTAACAGCTTGCTAACAGCAAGGGCTGTCCCTCTAGTATGCTTATAGAGCTAACAGCTAGGGCTCTCCCTCTGTGTATCTCCCTCTGTAGTATGCTATGATAGAGTAACAGCTTAACAGCTAGGGCTCCCTCCTCTGTGTAACAGCTATCTCTCCCTCTGTAGTATGCTACGGTAGAGCTAACATCTAGGGCTCTCCTCTGTAGTATGTGATAAGCATACTAGAGAGGTCCTTCTGTAGCTCAGTTGGTAGAGCATGGCGCTTGTAACGCCAGGGTAGTGGGTTCGATTCCCGGGACCTCTAGAATGTATGCACACATGTATTTGGATAAGGCGTCCCTCTGTATTATATGCTATTATAGAGCTAACAGCTAGTGCTCTCCCTCTGGCATCTCCCTCTCTGTAGGTACAGATCTCCCTCTGTGTGTATCTCCCTCTGTAGTATGCTACGATAGAGCTAACATCTAGGGCTCTCCCTCTGTGGTACACTACGGTAGAGCTAACAGCTAGGGCTCTCCCTCTGTGCATCTCCCTCTGTAGTATGCTACAATAGAGCTAACAGCTAGGGCTCTCCCTCTGTAGTATGCTACGATAGAGCTAACAGCTAGGGCTCTCCCTCTGTGCATCTCCCTCTGTAGTATGCTACGGTAGAGCTAACAGCTAGTATGATCTAACAGCTAGGGCTCCCTCTGTGTATGCTACGGTAGAGCTAACAGCTAGGGATCTCCCTCTGTGCATAACAGGGATCTCCTCTGTGGTACACTATGGTAGGCCTAACAGCTAGGGCTCTCCTCTAGTGCTACCTATGGTAAGCTAAACTGCCTGTTACTCAGGCCCAGAAGATAGGATATGCATAAAACTAATTCTATTTGGATAGAAAACACTCTAAAAGTTTCTAAAACTGTTAAAATTGTCTGTGAGTATAACAGAACTGATATGGCAGGCGAAACCCTGAGGACAAACCATCCCCATAAAACATTTCAATCTACCACTGTTTTCAATGGCTATCACTTTTATTATAAGGCGAAATCCTCCCAGATTGCAGTTCCTAGGGCTTCCACTAGATGTCAACCGTCTTTAGAAAGAGTTTCATGCCGGTTTTTGGAAAAATGAGCCAGAAATTGTGGCTTTTCTAGGTGGCTCCCATTGTGGCTATAGTGTTTCTATGCGACGAAAGTGTGTTCTTTGTTATTTGTCTTCGGTAAATGAACATACTGTTCTACGTCTTAAATGTTATCGTGTATTTACGTATTAGGGTACCTGAGGTTTGATTATAAACGTTGTTTGGCATGTTTGGGGAAGTTTATTGGTAACGTTTGTGATTAATCTTGTATTCATTTTGATGGAGGGAAACTGGTGGATTATTGACTGAAGCTAAACTGAGATTTTGGAAGGACATTATCGAACAAAAAGACAATTTGTAACTGGGACCTTTTGGAGTGCCAACAGAGAAGATCATCAATGGCATTTATTATATCGCTATTTTCTGACTTTCGTGGCGCACCTGCCTGGTTGAAATATGTTTTTTAATGCTTTTGTACGCGGGGCGCTGTCGTCAGATAATCGCTTTACATTTGTATTTTCATGAATGTTATATATTTATATTTCTGTAGTTTGAATTTTCACGCTCAGCAATTTCACCGGATTTTGTTTTAGTTGTCTCGCTAGCGGCACGTCTAGCTGTAACAGGTTTTAAGAACAAATACTTACTTTCAATGATGGCCTAGGAACAGTGGGATAACTGCCTTGTTCAGGGGCAGAACAACAGATTTTTAACTTGTCAACTTGCAACCTTTCGGTTTCTAGTCCACCACTCTAACCACTAGGCTACCTTCTGCAGATGGTAACTTATTACCCTGAAACAAGGCCCACAAATATCTACCCAGTGGTGGAAAAAAATACCCAATACTTGAGTAAAAGTAAAGATACCTTAATAGAAAATTACCCAATAAAGGTGAAAGTCACCCAGGAAAATTCTACTTGAGTATTTGAGTAAAAATCATTTCCTTATATTATGCAAACCAGACTGCACCATTTCGTTTTTTAAATGATTTACAAGCTCCAGACTCAGACATAATTTACAAACAAAGCACGTGTTTTGTGAGTCTGCAAGATCAGCAATAACAAAAACTGGCAAGGTGGGAGAGGGACAGCATGGGAGAGCGCTAAGGGACAGCATGGGAGAGCGCTAAGGGACAGCATGGGAGAGCGCTAAGCGAGCTAGTGACCCAGCCCCCATAATAGGGTCAGAGGCAGAGAATCCCAGTGGAGAGAGGGGAGCCGGCCAGGCAGAGACAGCAAGGCTGGTTCATCACTCCTGTGCCTTGTCGTTCACCTTTGTACCCCTGGGCCAGATAACATACAATCATAGGACCTACTGAAGACATGAGTCTTCAATAAAGATTTAACCTCTTTCAGCTAGGGGGCGATATTTTTATGTTTGGAAAAATAACGTTCCCAATGTAAACAGCCTATTTCTAAGGCCTAATGCATATTGTTTTCTTCTGAAAAAGACAGTTGGGGTTGATATATTATCGATTATATATTTTAAAAACAACCTGAGGATTGATTATAAAAAACGTTTGACATGTTTCTGTGGACATTACGGATCTTGGTGGGACATTTTTCATGATGGTGGGACAGAGAGATGTGTTGGTGGGACAGAGAGATGTGTTGGTGGGACAGAGAGATGTCTTGGTGGGACAGAGAGATGATGGACAGAGAGATGTGTTGGTGGGACAGAGAGATGTCTTGGTGGGACAGAGAGATGTGTTGGTGGGACAGAGAGATGTGTTGGTGGGACAGAGAGATGTCTTGGTGGGACAGAGAGATGTGTTGGTGGGACAGGGAGATGTCTTGGTGGGACAGAGAGATGTGTTGGTGGGACAGAGAGATGTCTTGGTGGGACAGAGAATGTGTTGGTGGGACAGGGAGATGTCTTGGTGGGACAGAGAGATGTCTTGGTGGGACAGAGAGATGTCTTGGTGGGACAGAGAGATGTCTTGGTGGGACAGAGAGATGTGTTGGTGGGACAGAGAGATGTCTTGGTGGGACAGAGAGATGTCTTGGTGGGACAGAGAAATGTGTTGATGGGACAGGGAGATGTCTTGGTGGGACAGAGAGATGTCTTGGTGGGACAGAGAGATGTGTTGGTGGGAGAGAGTGATAGAGGCATTAGGTAAGAGATGTATTGGGTTGGTTCTGACTGCTAGGACTGTAGCCCTGGTACTATTGAAGTACTGCGAAAGACACCCACCGTTTCTAGATAACGAAAAAGAGTATTCAGAAACAGCGGCAACACTTTCTGAATCAGGAACCCCGGAGTTTCTACCTGTAGTAGAATACCTTGATTCCTGCGTTCCTCTGCACCACAGCTGACATGTCATGCATAAATCATTACATACATGTGCAGTAATAACACAGTCTCACTCTATTTCTGATGCAGGAAGGCCAGTTTCTAACAGTTTTCACCCCTGGGCTTTACAACTCATTTGTTTCTTGCTGATATTGAAGCAGACCATTTTGATGTAGAATTGACTGTCTTCTAGGGAAATCTTTAGAAAAGAACAGAATAATGGATAGCTAAAGGACAACACCAGGGGACCACATTCTCCCACCGTAAGAAGTTCAAAATAGCCTGGTCATCTTTGTCTATGAGTCACCGTGTGAGAATCAGGACATCGAGACGGTGTCAGGTCAAAGCAAACAGGGATTTCTTCCAAAAAACCAACTGCTGGTGACTCCAAACCAAAGCACGTTCGATTTAACCTTTCACACCTTGAAGTTCTGGGTAAATTCCCCGTAACATTCTTTTGTGTGGAAATTGACGTCGAACCTCAAGAAATAAATAATTAATCTAAATGAATAGAAAATGAATTCTGTAAAAATGTCTGATTTATAACAGGATTTGATATGTTTTTCACATCGGAAAATGAGATTCACTCATCACATCACGTCTAAGATACTGGGGTTAGAGACAGGGGTCTGATATCACATAACGTCTAAGATACTGAGGTTAGAGACAGGGGTCTGATCACATCACGTCTAAGATACTGGGGTTAGAGACAGGGGTCTGATCACATCACGTCTAAGATACTGGGGTTAGAGACAGGGGTCTGATATCACATCACGTCTAAGATACTGGGGTTAGAGACAGGGGTCTGATATCACATCACATCTAAGATACTGTGGTTAGAGACAGGGGTCTGATCACATCACGTCTAAGATACTGGGGTTAGAGACAGGGGTCTGATCACATCACGTCTAAGATACTGGGGTTAGAGACAGGGGTCTGATATCACATCACGTCTAAGATACTGTGGTTAGAGACAGGGGTCTGATATCACGTCTAAGATACTGTGGTTAGAGACAGGGGTCTGATATCACATCACGTCTAAGATACTGGGGTTAGAGACAGGGGTCTGATCACATCACGTCTAAGATACTGGGGTTAGAGACAGGGGTCTGATATCACATCACGTCTAAGATACTGGGGTTAGAGACAGGGGTCTGATATCACATCACGTCTAAGATACTGGGGTTAGAGACAGGGGTCTGATATCACATCACGTCTAAGATACTGGGGTTAGAGACAGGGTCTGATATCATCATCTAAGATACTGTGGTTAGAGACAGGGTCTGATATCACGTCTAAGATACTGGGTTAGAGACAGGGGTCTGATATCACATCACGTCTAAGATACTGTGGTTAGAGACAGGGGTCTGATATATCACGTCTAAGATACTGTGGTTAGAGACAGGGGTCTGATATCACATCACGTCTAAGATACTGTGGTTAGAGACAGGGTCTGATATCACGTCTAAGATACTGAGGTTAGAGACAGGGGTCTGATATCACGTCTCATAGCTGCCTAACAATACTGTGGTTAGAGACAGGGGTCTGATCACATCACGTCTAAGATACTGGGGTTAGAGACAGGGGTCTGATCACATCACGTCTAAGATACTGTGGTTAGAGACAGGGGTCTGATATCACATCACGTCTAAGATACTGTGGTTAGAGACAGGGGTCTGATATCACATCACGTCTAAGATACTGGGGTTAGAGACAGGGGTCTGATCACATCACGTCTAAGATACTGTGGTTAGAGACAGGGGTCTGATATCACATCACGTCTAAGATACTGGGGTTAGAGACAGGGGTCTGATCACATCACGTCTAAGATACTGGGGTTAGAGACAGGGGTCTGATCACATCACGTCTAAGATACTGGGGTTAGAGACAGGGGTCTGATCACATCACGTCTAAGATACTGGGGTTAGAGACAGGGGTCTGATATCACATCACGTCTAAGATACTGTGGTTAGAGACAGGGGTCTGATATCACATCACGTCTAAGATACTGGGGTTAGAGACAGGGGTCTGATCACATCACGTCTAAGATACTGGGGTTAGAGACAGGGGTCTGATCACATCACGTCTAAGATACTGTGGTTAGAGACAGGGGTCTGATATCACATCACGTCTAAGATACTGGGGTTAGAGACAGGGGTCTGATCACATCACGTCTAAGATACTGGGGTTAGAGACAGGGGTCTGATCACATCACATCTAAGATACTGGGGTTAGAGACAGGGGTCTGATCACATCACGTCTAAGATACTGGGGTTAGAGACAGGGGTCTGATATCACATCACGTCTAAGATACTGTGGTTAGAGACAGGGTCTGATATCACATCTCATAGCTAACGATACTGGTCTGATGGGTTAGCCAGAAAACAGAGAAGGGCAGTGGAAGAGGTCTTCGGAGGAGGAGGTGGACAGAGGAAGAGGATGAGGTGGACAGAAGAAGAGGAGGAGGTGGACAGAAGAGATGAGGTGGACAGAGGAAGAGCATGAGGTGGACAGAGGGAAAGGGATGGGGTGGACAGGAAGAGGAGGAGGTGGACTGATATGGACATCAGGGAGGAGGTGGACAGAAGAAGAGGAGGAGGTGGACAGAGGGAAGAGGATGGTGGACAGAGAGAAGGGATGAGGTCACAGAGGAAAGGTTGGTGGACGCTAGGAGGTGGACAGAGGACTGAGGAGGTGAGACAGGGGAGGAAGAGGAGGATGGACAGAGACTGGAGGTGGACAGAGTAGGAGGTCTGAACAGAGGAGCAGGAAGAGGAGGAGGTGGACATAGGATTCCTGAGACAGGGAAGTCTGATGGATCAGAACATCAGGAGGAGGTGCTAAGAGGAAGAGGGATGTGGTTAGAGGAAGAGGAGGAGGTGGACAGAGGAGGAGGTGGACAGAGGAGGAGGAGGTGGACAGAGGAGGAAGGAGGAGGTGGACAGAGGGAGGAAGAGGATGGTAGCCTAGTGGATATCACAGGCGGCAGGTAGACCCAGTGGTTAAGTGAGAGGTGGCAGGGTAACCTAGTGGTTAGAGTGTAGAGGTCAGGTAGCCTAGTGTCTGAGTATCAGAGGTGGCAGGTAGCCCAAAAAAGAGACAGGGCGGCACTGCCTAGGGTTTAGAGACAGGGGCCTGAGTGGTTAGAGCAGGCGGCATCACAGTCTAAGATAGGGGGCAGGTAGACTAGTGGTTAGACAGGGGTCTAGTGGAGTGTAGATGGCGGTAAGATAGTGGTTAGAGACAGGGGTGGCAGGTAACCTAGTGGTTAGAGTGTAGAGGAGGCAGGTAACCTAGTGGTTAGAGTGTAGAGGTGGCAGGTCTAGTGGTTAGAGACAGGGGTGGATCACATCATGTCTAGATACTAAGTGTATACAGGGGTGGTTAGAGACAGGGGTGGCAGGTATCACTAGTGGTTCTAAGATAGCCTAGGGGTTAGAGTGTAGAGGGTCTGGTAACCTAGTGGTTAGGTTAGAGGCAGGTAGATAGTGGTTAGGTTAGGAGACAGGGTCTGAGTGTAGAGGTCAGGTAGCCTAGTGGTTAGAGTGTAGAGGTGGATACTAGTGGTTAGAGACAGGGGCAGGGTAACCTAGTGGTTAGAGTGTAGAGGTGGCAGGTAGCCTGAGTGGTTAGAGTGTAGAGGTGGCATAGCCTAGTGGTTAGAGTGTAGAGGTGGCAGGTAACCTAGTGGTTAGAGATAGAGGCGGCAGGTAGCCTAGTGGTTAGAGACAGGGGGCAGGTAACCTAGTGGTTAGAGTGTAGAGGTGGCAGGTAGCCTAGTGGTTAGAGTGTAGAGAGGGTAACCTAGTGGTTAGAGTGACAGAGGTGATCACATCAGCCTAGTGGTTAGAGTGTAGAGAGAGGTGGCAGGTAGCCTAGTGGTTAGAGTGTAGAGGTGGCAGGGTAAGATAGTGGTTAGAGTTAGAGGTGGCAGGTAGCCTAAGTCTGATAGATCACATCAGTGGTCTAGATACTGTGTAGAGACAGGGTCTACCTAGTGGTTAGAGTGTAGAGGTGGCAGGTATCACATCAGAGTCTAAGATACTGGGGTTAGAGACAGGTAGTAGTGGATATCACAGCCTAGTGGTTAGAGTGTAAGGGGGCAGGTAGACTAGTGGTTAGGTTAGAGGTGGCAGGGGTGGTTAGAGTGTCACATCAGGTAGCCTAGAGAGATATCACACTGGTGGTTAGAGTGTAGAGGTGGCAGGTAACCTAGTGGTTAGAGTCTAGAGAGGAGGCAGGTAACCTAGTGGTTAGAGACAGGGGGCAGGTAGCCTAGTGGTTAGAGTGTAGAGGATACTAGTGGTTAGAGACAGAGGGTCTGGTAACCTAGTGGTCAGAGTCTAAGATAGCCTAGTGGTTAGAGACAGAGGTCTGGTAGCCAGTGGTTAGAGTGTAGAGGTGGCAGGTAACCTGTGGGTTACTGGGGACAGGTAGCCTGAGTGGTCAGAGTGTAGAGGAGGCATAACCTGGTGGTTAGAGTGTAGAGGTCTGAGGTAGCCAGTGTCTAAGAGTGTAGAGGTGGCAGGGACCTAGTGGTTAGAGTGTAGAGGTGGCAGGGTAACCTAGTGGTTAGAGTGAGACAGGTAGCCTAGTGGTTAGAGTGTAGAGGTGGCAGGTAGCCTAGTGGTTAGAGTGTAGAGGTGGCAGGTAACCTAAGTGGTTACTGTAGAGACAGGCTGCAGGTAGCCTAGTGGTTAGATAGAGGAGGCAGGTAACCTAGTGGTTAGAGTGTCAGGTCTGTCTAAGATAGCCTGGTGGTTAGAGAGAGGTGGCAGGGGTCTAGATATCAGGTAGCCATCAGTCTAGAGGTGGATAGCCTGTGGTTAGAGTGTCAGGGGCAGGGTAACCTAGTGGTTAGTGTAGATACTAGTGGGGTTAGAGACAGCAGGGTAACCTGTGGTTATCAGATGGCAGCAGGGTAACCTAGTGGTTAGAGTGTAGAGGTGGCAGCAGGGTAACTTAGTGGTTAGGTTAGAGGACAGGGGTCTGATATCACATCAACCTAGTGGTTAGAGTGTAGAGCAGGTAGCCTAGTGGTTAGAGTGTAGAGGTGGCAGGTAGCCTAGTGGTTAGAGTGTAGAGGTCTGGTAACCTAGTGGTTAGAGTGTAGAGGTGGCAGGTAGCCAGTGGTTAAGATAGACTAGTGGTTAGAGTGAGAGGTGGCAGGGGGTAACCTAGTGGTTAGAGTGTAGAGGTGGCAGGTAGCCTAGTGGTTAGAGTGTAGAGGGGTCAGATATAGCCTAGTGGTTAGAGTGTAGAGGTGGCAGGGTAACCTAGTGGTTAGAGACAGGGAGGTGGCAGGTAGCCAGTGGTTAGAGTGTAAGAAACAGGTAGCCTAGTGGTTAGAGTGTAGAGGGGCAGGTAGCCTCAGTGGTTAGAGTGTAGAGGAGGCAGGTAGCCTAGTGGTTAGAGACAGAGGTGGCAGGGTAACCTAAGTGGTTACTGTGTAGAGGTGGCAGGGTAACCTAGTGGTTAGAGTGTAGAGGTGGCAGGTAGCCTAGTGGTTAGAGTGTAGAGGTGACAGGGTAACCTCAGTGGAGAGTGTAGAGGTGGCAGGTAGCCTAGTGGTTAGAGTGTAGAGGATCAGGAGTGGTTAGAGTGTAGAGGTGGCAGGTAGCACAGTGGTTAGAGTGTAGAGGAAGAACCTAGTGGTTAGAGTGAGAGGTGGCAGGGTAACCAGTGGTTAGAGTGTAGAGGTGGCAGGTAGCCTAGTGGTTAGAGTGTAGAGCAGCAGGGTAACCTAGTGGAGAGTGTAGAGGTGGCAGGTAGCCTAGTGGTTAGGTGTAGAGGCGGCAGGTAGCCTAGTGGTTAGAGTGTAGAGGTGGCAGGGTAACCTAGTGGTTAGAGTGTAGAGGTGGCAGGGTAACCTAGTGGTTAGAGTGTAGAGGTGGCAGGTAGAGTGGTTAGAGTGTAGAGGTGGCACAGCCTAGTGGGACAGAGGCAGCAGGAGCCTAGTGGAGAGTGTAGAGGTGGCAGGGGTAGCCTGGTGGTTAGAGTGTAGAGGTGGCAGGGTAACCTAGTGGTTAGAGTGTAGAGGAGGAGGTGGAGTGGTTAGAGTGTAGAGGTGGCAGGTAGCCAAGTGGAAGTGTAGAGGTGACAGGGTAACCTAGTGGTTAGAGTGACAGAGGAGGAGGTGGCCAGTGGTTAGGAAGAGGAGGCAGGTAGACAGAGGAGAGGTGGAGCCTAGTGGTTAGAGTGTAGAGGAGGACAGGGAGTGGTTAGAGTGAGGTGGCAGGGTAACCTAGTGGTTAGAGTGTAGAGGTGGCAGGTAGACAGTGGAAGAGTGTAGAGGTGGCAGGGTAAGAGTGGGAGAGTGTAGAGGAGGCAGGTAGCCTAGTGGGAGAGTGTAGAGGTGGCAGGGAGTGGAAGAGGAGAGGTGGACAGGTAGCCTAATGGTTAGAGTGTGGCAGAGGAGGAGGTGGTTAGAGTGTAGAGGTGGCAGGGTAACCAGTGGTTAGAGTGTAGAGGTGGCAGGTAGCCTAGTGGTTAGAGTGTAGAGGAGGCAGGTAGACTAGTGGTTAGAGTGTAGAGGTGGCAGGTAGCCTAGTGGTTAGAGTGTAGAGGTGGCAGGGTAACCTAGTGGTTAGAGTGAGGAGGTGGCAGAGGTAACCTAGTGGTTAGAGTGTAGAGGTGGCAGTAGCCTAGTGGAAGAGTGTAGAGGTGGTAACCAGTGGAGGAAGAGAGGTGGCAGGAGCCTAGTGGTTAGAGTGTAGAGGTGGCAGGTAGCCTAGTGGTTAGAGTGTAGAGGAGGCAGGGTAACCTAGTGGTTAGAGTGTAGAGGTGGCAGGTAGCCTAGTGGTTAGAGTGTAGAGGAGGCAGGTAGCCTAGTGGTTAGAGTGTAGAGGAGGCAGGTAGCCTAGTGGTTAGAGTGTAGAGGAGGCAGGGTAGCCTAGTGGTTAGAGTGTAGAGGTGGCAGGGTAACCTAGTGGTTAGAGTGTAGAGGTGGCAGGTAGCCTAGTGGTTAGAGTGTAGAGGAGGCAGGTAGACTAGTGGTTAGAGTGTAGAGGTGGCAGGTAGCCTAGTGGTTAGAGTGTAGAGGAGGCAGGTAGCCTAGTGGTTAGAGTGTAGAGGTGGCAGGTAGCCTAGTGGTTAGAGTGTAGAGGTGGCAGGTAGCCTAGTGGTTAGAGTGTAGAGGAGGCAGGTAGCCTAGTGGTTAGAGTGTAGAGGTGGCAGGGTAACCTAGTGGTTAGAGTGTAGAGGTGGCAGGTAGCCTAGTGGTTAGAGTGTAGAGGTGGCAGGGTAACCTAGTGGTTAGAGTGTAGAGGTGGCAGGTAGCCTAGTGGTTAGAGTGTAGAGGTGGCAGGTAACCTAGTGGTTAGAGTGTAGAGGTGGCAGGTAGCCTAGTGGTTAGAGTGTAGAGGTGGCAGGGTAACCTAGGTGGTTAGAGTGAGAGGTGGCAGGGTAACCTAGTGGTTAGAGTGTAGAGGTGGCAGGTAGCCTAGTGGTCAGAGTGTAGAGGCGGCAGGTAGCCTAGTGGTCAGAGTGTAGAGGAGGCATGTAGCCTAGTGGTTAGAGTGTAGAGGTGGCAGGTAGACTAGTGGTTAGAGTGTAGAGGTGGCAGGTAGCCTAGTGGTTAGAGTGTAGAGGAGGTAGGTAGCCTAGTGGTTAGAGTGTAGAGGAGGCAGGTAGACTAGTGGTTAGAGTGTAGAGGTGGCAGGTAGCCTAGTGGTTAGAGTGTAGAGGAGGCAGGTAGCCTAGTGGTTAGAGTGTAGAGGTGGCAGCGTAGCCTAGTGGTTAGAGTGTAGAGGTGGCAGGGTAACCTAGTGGTTAGAGTGTAGAGGTGGCAGGTAGCCTAGTGGTTAGAGTGTAGAGGAGGCAGGTAGCCTAGTGGTTAGAGTGTAGAGGTGGCAGCGTAACCTAGTGGTTAGAGTGTAGAGGTGGCAGCGTAACCTAGTGGTTAGAGTGTAGAGGTGGCAGGTAGCCTAGTGGTCAGAGTGTAGAGGTGGCAGGGTATCCTAGTGGTTAGAGTGTAGAGGTGGCAGGGTATCCTAGTGGTTAGAGTGTAGAGGTGGCAGGTAGACTAGTGGTTAGAGTGTAGAGGTGGCAGGGTATCCTAGTGGTTAGAGTGTAGAGGTGGCAGGGTAGCCTAGTGGTTAGAGTGTTGGACTAGTAGCCGGAACGTTGCAAGTTCAAAACCCCGAGCTGACAAGGTACAAATGTGTCGTTCTGCCCCTGAACAGGCAGTTAACCCACTGTTCCTAGGCCATCATTGAAAATAAGCATTTGTTCTTAACCGACTTGCCTGGTTAAATAAAGGTTAAATAAAAAATAAAGCATTTAGTCATTGTCATCCAGTGATGAACAATGATCAAGGTCATGTGGACGTAACTTTAAACCCCTTGAATTTTTACACATTTTCGTTGTGTTTAGAGCCTCGATTTTTGGTCAATGGTCTCCACACAATACCTCAGGATGTCAACGTGGAATTATTAGGTAAGTTTAACGTGGAATTATCTCAATAATCCTAATAATAATAATAATAATTATCTCTACCTCAATAAAGGGTTCAAACTGTTAAGGAAATAATTTCAGGAGTAAAAAGCAATAACATGGTCCTTCTGTAGCTCAGTTGGTAGAGCATGGCGCTTGTAACGCCAGGGTAGTGGGTTCGATTCCCGGGACCACCCATACGTAGAATGTATGCACACATGACTGTAAGTCACTTTGGATAAAAGCGTCTGCTAAATGGCATATATTATTATATATTATATTAAGTTGCATGGAATCACTCTGTGTGCCATAATAGTGTTTAACTAATGATTTTACTGCCTCATATCTGTACTCCACACATACAATTAGCTGTAAGGTCCCTCAGTCAAGCAGTGAATTACAAACACAGATTCAATCACAAAGACCAGGGAGGTTTTTCAAATGCCTCACAAATAAATCTTATTTTCCTCTTCTGTCCTTTCTCTCCCCTCCTCCTCTCTTTTCTATCCCCTCTCTTCCTTCCTCACCCTCTCCTCTTCTATCCTCTCTCTCCCCTCCTCCTCTCTTTTCTATCCCCTCTTCCTTCCTCTCCCTCTCCTCTTCTATCCTCTCTCTCCCCTCCTCTCTTTTCTATCCTCTCTCTCCCCTCCTCTCTCTCCCCTCCTCTCTCTCTCCTCTTCTGTACTCCCTCTCTCTCCCTCCTCTTTTCTTCTGTCCTCTATATCTCTCCTCTTCTGTCCTCTATATCTTTCCTCTTCTGTCCTCTCTCCCCTCCTCTCTTTTCTATCCTCTCTCTCCCCTCCTCTCTCTCTCCTCTTCTGTCCTCTCTCCCCTCCTCTCTTTTCTATCCTCTCTCTCCCCTCCTCTCTCTCCCCTGCTCTCTCTTCTACCTTCCCTCTCTCCCTTCCTTATCTTCTCCCTCCTCTCTCTCCCCTCCTCTCTCTCCCCTGCTCTCTCTTCTACCTTCCCTCTCTTCCTTCCTTATCTTCTCCCTCCTCTCTCTCCCCTCCTCTCTCTCCCCTGCTCTCTCTTCTACCTTCCCTCTCTCCCTTCCTTATCTTCTCCCTCCTCTCTCTCCCCTCCTCTCTCTCCCCTCCTCTCTCTCCCCTGCTCTCTCTTCTACCTTCCCTCTCTCCCTTCCTTATCTTCTCCCTCCTCTTCAGCTGTGTAGTAGACTGTTATTTAATGTTATTTAATGTGTTTGTTTTGGTGTTGATGATGCTGCCCACATAGGAACATGTTTGGCTGCTGAGCTGAAACTCTGCGTATTACAGTCTCTCTAGATGTTGTATTTAAGGTGTATTTAAGGCAGGGTTTCTGAAAACGGGGTCCGTACTTAAGTGGTTTTAAAGGGATTGGTGTAATATGTTGAGATGGTGTAATACACCGCATTACATTGTACAATTATGAATTTACAATGTATGTTCTTAAACCTGGAGGCTCACTGGGATATTTTAGTATCCACAGTTATAGTATCCTAGTATTAGTATCCTCCGTGCTTCTACACCTGCATTGCTTGCTGTTTGGGGGTTTTAGGCTGGGTTTCTGTACAGCACTTTGAGATATCAGCTGATGTACGAAGGGCTACATAAATAAAATGTGATTTGATTTGATTTGAGTTATCAATTTTTCAACTCAATACTTCTTGTATTCACCAAAAACAATTTGCTTTTAACAAAAAATGCACGAATTAAAGCTTTAAGTTTCCTCTTTGCCTTATGACAAAATGCATAGAATTTCAGAGTATTAGCTTTAAAACTGAAAAAAGTAACATAATCTCTCTGCCCCATGACAAAATGTGTAAAACTGCTAAGATTGTAGGAAATTTGATTGAAAACTGCAACAATAAACAAAAAAACTGGATGAGAGAATGAAGAATCTCAAATATAAAATATATTTAGATTTGTTTAACACTTTTTTGGTTACTACATGATTCCATGTGTGTTATTTCATAGTTTTGATGTCGTCACTATTATTCTACAATGTATCAGTCCAGTGTTAATGCTAAATTGTAATTATTTCGCTTCTATGGCCTGGTTATTTATTGCCTTTACCTCCCTAACTCTTCTACATTTGCACACACTGTACATAGATGTTTCTAGTGTGTTATTGACTGTACGTTTGTTTATGTGTAACTCTGTTGTTGTTGTTTTTATCACGCTGCTTTGCTTTATCTTGGACATGTCGCACTTGTAAATGAGAAGGTGTTCTCAACTGGCCAACGGTGGTTAAATAAAGGTGTTCTCAACTGGCCAACGGTGGTTAAATAAAGGTGTTCTCAACTGGCCAACGGTGGTTAAATAAAGGTGTTCTCAACTGGCCAACGGTGGTTAAATAAAGGTGTTCTCAACTGGCCAACGGTGGTTTAATAAAGGTGTTCTCAACTGGCCAACGGTGGTTTAATAAAGGTGTTCTCAACTGGCCAACGGTGGTTTAATAAAGGTGTTCTCAACTGGCCAACGGTGGTTTAATAAAGGTGTTCTCAACTGGCCAACGGTGGTTTAATAAAGGTGTTCTCAACTGGCCAACGGTGGTTTAATAAAGGTGTTCTCAACTGGCCAACGGTGGTTAGATAAAGGTGTTCTCAACTGGCCAACGGTGGTTAGATAAAGGTGTTCTCAACTGGCCAACGGTGGTTAGATAAAGGTGTTCTCAACTGGCCAACGGTGGTTAGATAAAGGTGTTCTCAACTGGCCAACGGTGGTTAGATAAAGGTGTTCTCAACTGGCCAACGGTGGTTAAATAAAGGTGTTCTCAACTGGCCAACGGTGGTTAGATAAAGGTGTTCTCAACTGGCCAACGGTGGTTTAATAAAGGTGTTCTCAACTGGCCAACGGTGGTTTAATAAAGGTGTTCTCAACTGGCCAACGGTGGTTTAATAAAGGTGTTCTCAACTGGCCAACGGTGGTTTAATAAAGGTGTTCTCAACTGGCCAACGGTGGTTTAATAAAGGTGTTCTCAACTGGCCAACGGTGGTTTAATAAAGGTGTTCTCAACTGGCCAACGGTGGTTTAATAAAGGTGTTCTCAACTGGCCAACGGTGGTTTAATAAAGGTGTTCTCAACTGGCCAACGGTGGTTTAATAAAGGTGTTCTCAACTGGCCAACGGTGGTTTAATAAAGGTGTTCTCAACGGTGGTTAAATAAAGGTGTTCTCAACTGGCCAACGGTGGTTTAATAAAGGTGTTCTCAACTGGCCAACGGTGGTTAGATAAAGGTGTTCTCAACTGGCCAACGGTGGTTAGATAAAGGTGTTCTCAACTGGCCAACGGTGGTTAAATAAAGGTGTTCTCAACTGGCCAACGGTGGTTAGATAAAGGTGTTCTCAACTGGCCAACGGTGGTTTAATAAAGGTGTTCTCAACTGGCCAACGGTGGTTTAATAAAGGTGTTCTCTCAACTGGCCAACGGTGGTTTAATAAAGGTGTTCTCAACTGGCCAACGGTGGTTTAATAAAGGTGTTCTCAACTGGCCAACGGTGGTTTAATAAAGGTGTTCTCAACTGGCCAACGGTGGTTTAATAAAGGTGTTCTCAACTGGCCAACGGTGGTTAAATAAAGGTGTTCTCAACTGGCCAACGGTGGTTTAATAAAGGTGTTCTCAACTGGCCAACGGTGGTTTAATAAAGGTGTTCTCAACTGGCCAACGGCCAACGGTGGTTAAATAAAGGTGTTCTCAACTGGCCAACGGTGGTTAAATAAAGGTGTTCTCAACTGGCCAACGGTGGTTAGATAAAGGTGTTCTCAACTGGCCAACGGTGGTTTAATAAAGGTGTTCTCAACTGGCCAACGGTGGTTAAATAAAGGTGTTCTCAACTGGCCAACGGTGGTTAAATAAAGGTGTTCTCAACTGGCCAACGGTGGTTAGATAAAGGTGTTCTCAACTGGCCAACGGTGGTTAATAAAGGTGTTCTCAACTGGCCAACGGTGGTTTAATAAAGGTGTTCTCAACTGGCCAACGGTGGTTTAATAAAGGTGTTCTCAACTGGCCAACGGTGGTTTAATAAAGGTGTTCTCAACTGGCCAACGGTGGTTTAATAAAGGTGTTCTCAACTGGCCAACGGTGGTTAAATAAAGGTGTTCTCAA
Source organism: Oncorhynchus keta (assembly GCF_023373465.1). NCBI lineage: Eukaryota > Metazoa > Chordata > Actinopteri > Salmoniformes > Salmonidae > Oncorhynchus > Oncorhynchus keta. The sequence goes on along the minus strand of NC_068424.1, from coordinate 1,412,158 downwards.
CTGGCCAACGGTGGTTTAATAAAGGTGTTCTCAACTGGCCAACGGTGGTTTAATAAAGGTGTTCTCAACTGGCCAACGGTGGTTAAATAAAGGTGTTCTCAACTGGCCAACGGTGGTTAAATAAAGGTGTTCTCAACTGGCCAACGGTGGTTTAATAAAGGTGTTCTCAACTGGCCAACGGTGGTTAAATAAAGGTGTTCTCAACTGGCCAACGGTGGTTAAATAAAGGTGTTCTCAACTGGCCAACGGTGGTTAAATAAAGGTGTTCTCAACTGGCCAACGGTGGTTAAATAAAGGTGTTCTCAACTGGCCAACGGTGGTTAAATAAAGGTGTTCTCAACTGGCCAACGGTGGTTAAATAAAGGTGTTCTCAACTGGCCAACGGTGGTTAAATAAAGGTGTTCTCAACTGGCCAACGGTGGTTTAATAAAGGTGTTCTCAACTGGCCAACGGTGGTTAAATAAAGGTGTTCTCAACTGGCCAACGGTGGTTAAATAAAGGTGTTCTCAACTGGCCAACGGTGGTTAAATAAAGGTGTTCTCAACTGGCCAACGGTGGTTAGATAAAGGTGTTCTCAACTGGCCAACGGTGGTTATATAAAGGTGTTCTCAACTGGCCAACGGTGGTTAAATAAAGGTGTTCTCAACTGGCCAATGGTGGTTAAATAAAGGTGTTCTCAACTGGCCAACGGTGGTTTAATAAAGGTGTTCTCAACTGGCCAACGGTGGTTAAATAAAGGTGTTCTCAACTGGCCAACGGTGGTTAAATAAAGGTGTTCTCAACTGGCCAACGGTGGTTAAATAAAGGTGTTCTCAACTGGCCAACGGTGGTTAAATAAAGGTGTTCTCAACTGGCCAACGGTGGTTTAATAAAGGTGTTCTCAACTGGCCAACGGTGGTTATATAAAGGTGTTCTCAACTGGCCAACGGTGGTTAAATAAAGGTGTTCTCAACTGGCCAACGGTGGTTTAATAAAGGTGTTCTCAACTGGCCAACGGTGGTTAGATAAAGGTGTTCTCAACTGGCCAACGGTGGTTTAATAAAGGTGTTCTCAACTGGCCAACGGTGGTTTAATAAAGGTGTTCTCAACTGGCCAACGGTGGTTAGATAAAGGTGTTCTCAACTGGCCAACGGTGGTTAAATAAAGGTGTTCTCAACTGGCCAACGGTGGTTAAATAAAGGTGTTCTCAACTGGCCAACGGTGGTTAAATAAAGGTGTTCTCAACTGGCCAACGGTGGTTTAATAAAGGTGTTCTCAACTGGCCAACGGTGGTTAAATAAAGGTGTTCTCAACTGGCCAACGGTGGTTAAATAAAGGTCTTCTCAACTGGCCAACGGTGGTTAAATAAAGGTGTTCTCAACTGGCCAACGGTGGTTAAATAAAGGTGTTCTCAACTGGCCAACGGTGGTTAAATAAAGGTGTTCTCAACTGGCCAACGGTGGTTTAATAAAGGTGTTCTCAACTGGCCAACGGTGGTTAAATAAAGGTCTTCTCAACTGGCCAACGGTGGTTTAATAAAGGTGTCCTCAACTGGCCAACGGTGGTTAAATAAAGGTGTTCTCAACTGGCCAACGGTGGTTAAATAAAGGTGTTCTCAACTGGCCAACGGTGGTTTAATAAAGGTGCAATAAAAAAATATAAAAATGTTGAGAAATATTTAGTATTATGTTTATATATATTCAGAATATATTATGTTCAGATATATTTAGCAGATATTTTGTTTAGATATATTTAGTTTATATTATATTTAGATATATTTTGTATATATTATGTTTAGATATATTTAGTATATATTATGTTTAGATATATTTAGTATATATTATATTTATATATATTCAGAATATATTATGTTCAGATATATTTAGCATATATTATGTTTAGATATATTTAGTTTATATTATGTTTAGATATATTTACTATATATTATATTTAGATATAATCAGAAAATATTATGTTTAAATATAGTTAGTATGTATTATGTTTAGATATATTCAGTATATATTATGTTTAGATATATTTAGTATATATTATATTTAGATATAATCAGAAAATACTATGTTCAGATATATTTAGTATATATTAACTATAGATATATTCAGTATATATTATGTTTAGATATATTCAGTATATATTATGTTTAGATATATTCAGGATATATTATGTTTAGATATATTCAGTATATATTATATTTAGATATAATCAGAAAATAATATGTTCAGATATATTTAGTATATATTAAGTATAGATATATTCAGTATATATTATGTTTAGATATATTCAGTATATATTATGTTTAGATATATTCAGTATATATTATGTTTAGATATATTCAGTGTATATTATATTTAGATATATTCAGTATATATTAAGTATAGATATATTCAGTATATATTAAGTATAGATATATTCAGTATATATTATGTTTAGATATATTTAGTATATATTATGTTTAGATATATTCAGTATATATTATGTTTAGATATATTCAGTGTATATTATGTTTAGATATGGCCAGTATGTGTTAAGACATATTCAGTATATATTATGTTTATATATATTGAGTTTATGTTGTGTTTTGATTTATTCAGTATATGTTATTTTTAGAGACTGAATAATAATTCACTATATCAGAGTGTCAGAAGTTTACATACAAGGGAAAGCCAGAATAGGAGAGTTGGATAGAGAACTAACAGTCAGAAGGGTTGTACTCTGCTCTCAAGTTCTCTGACACAGATACTGTAAGTTAGACAGTCTCCTCTCCTCTCCTCTCCTCTCCTCTCCTCTCCTCTCCTCTCCTCTCCTCTCCTCTCCTCTCCTCTCCTCTCCTCTCCTCTCCTCTCCTCTCCCCTCTTTCTCCTCTCCTCTCCTCTCCTCTCCTCTCCTCTCCTCTCCTCTCCTCTCCTCTCCCTCTCTTTCTCCTCTCCCCTCTCCTCTCCTCTCCTCTCCTCTCCTCTCCTCTCCTCTCCTCTCCTCTCCCCCTCTTCCTCCTCTCCTCTCCTCTCCTCTCCTCTCTCTCTCTCCTCTCCTCTCTCTCCTCTCCTCTCCCTCTCCTCTCCCCCTCTTTCTCCTCTCCTCTCCTCTCCTCTCCTCTCCTCTCCTCTCCTCTCCCTCTCTTTCTCCCTCTCCCCTCTTTCTCCTCTCCTCTCCTCTCCTCTCCTCTCCTCTCCCTCCTCTCCCCCTCTTTCTCCTCTCCTCTCCTCTCTCCTCTCCTCTCCTCTCCTCTCCTCTCCTCTCCTCTCCTCTCCCATCCTCTCCTCTTCTCTCCTCTCCTCTCCTCTCTTCTCCCTCTCTTTCTCCTCTCCCTCTCTTTCTCCTCTCCCCCTCTTTCTCCTCTCCTCTCCTCTCCTCTCCTCTCCTCTCCTCTCCTCTCCTCTCCTCTCCTCTCCTCTCCTCTCCTCTCCTCTCCTCTCTCCTCTCCTCTCCCTCTCCTCTCTCCTCTCCTCTCCTCTCCTCTCCTCTCCTCTCCTCTCCTCTCCTCTCTCCTCTCCTCTCCTCTCCTCTCCTCTCTCCCCTCTTCTCTCTCCTCTCCCTCTCCTCTCCCTCTCTCCTCTCCTCTCCTCTCCTCTCCTCTCTCTCTCCTCTCCCTCTCTTTCTCCTCTCCCTCTCTTTCTCCTCTCCCACTCTTTCTCCTCTCCTCTCTCTCCTCTCCTCTCCTCTCCTCTCCTCTCCTCTCCTCTCCTCTCCTCTCCTCTCCTCTCCTCTCCTCTCCTCTCCCCTCTTCTCTCCTCTCCTCTCATTTACATTTACATTTACATTTAAGTCATTTAGCAACGCTCTTATCCAGAGCGACTTACAAATTGGTGCATACACCTTGTGACATCCAGTGGAACAGCCACTTGCATCTAAATCTTTTTTTTTTGGGGGAGAAGGGGGGAGAAGGATTGATTTACCCTTACTCTCCTCTCCTCTCCTCTCCTCTCCTCTCTCCTCTCCTCTCCTCTCCTCTCCCCCTCTTTCTCTCCTCTCCTCTCCTCTCTCTCCTCTCCTCTCTCCTCTCCTCTCCTCTCCCCCTCTTTCTCCTCTCCTCTCCTCTCCTCTCCTCTCCTCTCCTCTCCTCTCCTCTCCTCTCTCTCCCTCTCTTTCTCCTCTCCCTCTCTTTCTCCTCTCCCCCTCTTTCTCCTCTCCTCTCCTCTCCTCTCCTCTCCTCTCCCACTCTTTCTCCTCTCTCCTCTCCTCTCCTCTCCCCCTCTTTCTCCTCTCCTCTCCTCTCCTCTCTCCTCTCCTCTCCTCTCCTCTCCTCTCCTCTCCTCTCCTCTCATCTCATCTCTTTTCCATTCCTCTACTGTCTTAGGCTCATATTGATGTCTGCTGTCTGCTGTCACTCACCAAATGTGTCCCCTTACGATGTAAATACAGGACTTACATTACAACATTTAAACAATACAGTACAGGAGGGTATGAAGCGTTTTGTTGATCAGATCATAGTTTCACATGAAATATTACTCCCAATATTATGAATGATTTTCAGGATTAGAAAAAGGCTCTGCTGCTCAGTTTTATATAGTCAGCCTGTATTCATTCATCGGGTAAAGACCACATCAAATGTAGTTACATTCCTAGTGGAATACATAAAGTCTTGATCAATCAGCTCATTTAGACCACTTAAACAAATGGATTAGTAATTGAACTCCTGATGACTCAAACAGGAATCTTTCCGCTTCTCTGTTTTTCGCTGCACATTTTAGTCTGAGACTGACATCATTGAAGTAGTTTGATTTAAAAAATGAGTTTTTATTTTTTCATTTTTTTTAATCAAAAAGTCAAATGACCAATCAGAGTATTCAAAACACAGCTTTAAAACACGTGTGTTCTGGCTCAGACCCAAGGGTTTCTGGGAACAATCACAACTGTTCGAATATGTTTGGGCTTTAGAAATCATTGAGGACTCAGATCCAGACTCCCCATGGAGAAGAAACTGATGTCTGGAGGCATTTAGCCAGAGAAAGAGCAAGGAGTTTGGGTAGCAGACAGATTAACCTCAGCAACAATGTGACCAAAACAGGATTCATCATCAGGAAATACAGTAACTTCAGTCACAACGTTACCAAAACAGGATTCATCATCAGAAAATACAGTAACCTCAGTCACAATGTGACCATAACAGGATTCATCATCAGGAAATACAGTAACCTCAGTCACAACGTGACCATAACTGGATTCATCATCAGAAAATACAGTAACCTCAGTCACAACGTTACCAAAACAGGATTCATCATCAGAAAATACAGTAACTTCAGTCAAATTGTTTCAGGAGGAGGAGCAGGTGCAGAAAATACAGTAACCTCAGTCACAACGTTACCAAAACAGGATTCATCATCAGAAAATACAGTAACTTCAGTCACAACGTGACCAAAACAGGATTCGTCATCAGAAAATACAGTAACTTCAGTCACAACGTGACCAAAACAGGATTCATCATCAGAAAATACAGTAACTTCAGTCACAACGTTACCAAAACAGGATTCATCATCAGAAAATACAGTAACTTCAGTCACAACGTGACCAAAACAGGATTCGTCATCAGAAAATACAGTAACCTCAGCCACAACGTGACCAAAACAGGATTCATCATCAGAAAATACAGTAACCTCAAGGGGTTTAATTCTGCTTAAATACAGTAACCTCAAGGGGTTTAACTCTCCTTAAATACAGTAACCTCAAGGGGTTTAATTCTCCTTAAATACTGTTTGAAAGGGTTAGTGGTACGTCTTCCCCTTTTTGCTTTTTTGGAAGGCCTGATATTAACATCTAATTATAGTAAATTGTTTCTTTTTAAATCTTCAATGACAAGAGAATGATGACAGATGATGCAGGATATATGAATATAGACCTGTATTGTTATTACAGCTATGGCATGTTTTAAACAAAATAACAAACAACCAGGACAATGCACTATTCTAACTTCTCTACAACAAAACAAGAGAGACATAGAGAGAAGGGAAAGACTAAGAAAGTAGAGGAGGATAGAGAGAGGAGAGGAGAGGAGGAGAGAGAGAGAGGAGAAGAAGAGAGAGGAGAGGAAGAGAGAGAGGAGGAAGAGAGCTGGAGCTAGTTAGAGAGGAGAGGAAGAGAGAGGAAGAGGAGAGGAAGAGAGAGGAGAGGAAGGGAGAGAGGAGAGGAAGAGAGAGAGAAGAAGAGGAGAGAGAGGAGAGGAGAGTTAGAGGAAGAGAGAGAGAGGAGAGGAGAGAAGAGAGAGAGGAGAGAAGAGAGAGAAGAGAAGGAGAGGAGAGGCAAGAAGAGGAAGGGAGAGAGAGTTAGAGGAGGAGAAGAAGAGAGAGAGGAGAGGAAGAGAGTAGTGAGAGGAGAGAAGAGAGGAAGAGAGAGAGGAAGAGGAAGAAAGAGAGAGAGGAGAGGAAGAGAGAAGAGAGAGAGAGAGGAAGAGAGAGAGAGAGAGAGGAGATCTCTGTAGTGAAGAGAGAGAGAGAGAGAGGAGAGGAGGGGGAAGAGAGAGGAAGAGAGTGGAGGAAGAGAGAGAGAGGAGAGCTAGTTAGAAGAGAGTGAGGAGCTAGTTGAGGAGGAGAGAGAGGAGAGAGAGAGGAGAGGATGCTGTGAGCTAGTTAGAGGAGAGGAAGGATGAGAGACAGAGATCTCTGAGTGAGAGAAGAGAGAGGAAGAGAGAGAGAGAGAGAGAGAGAGAGAGAGAGGAAGAGAGAGGAGAGGAAGAGGGAGAGAGAGGTGAAATAATAGTTTGATCTCTCTTTTTGGCAGTCGCTGCCCTAATCACTCAGGGCTGATTCAGAAAATGCAGGCTTGAATGTCAGAGGGCCTCCTGTGGGGAGGCAGAGCGTTTTACCGTCTCGGGACGGGCCGTGGCCCGGTAATCACCACTTTCATCGCGCTGCCGCGTCACCATCACCAAACGACTGGCTAGCCTAGCACTTCACCTCTCCTTGATTGAGTACCTCAATCTAACAAGGTACTGGTGACTGACTGCTATATGTAGCAGAGGAGAGGAGAGGAGAGGAGAGGAGAGGAGAGGAGAGTAGAGGAGAGGAGAGGAGGAGAAGAGATGAAGAGAAGGAGGACGAAGAGAGGAGAAGAGATGAAGAGAATGAGAGGAGGAGGGGTGAAGTGGAGGAGGAGGAGGAGGAGGAGGAGGAGGAGGAGGAGGAGGAGGAGGAGGAGGAGGAGGAGGGCAGGAGGAGGAGGAGGAGGAGGAGGAGGAGCAGGAGGAGGGAGGAGGAGGAGGAGGAGGAGGAGGAGGAGCAGGTGCAGGAGCAGGAGGAGGAGGAGAGTCTGTTTCTGCCAGGATGTATCCTAATAAACTATTAGTTTGTCTCTGGTCTCTGATCTTCGCAGGTCTTCACCCTCCTGCAGCACGGTCAACCATGAAGCTGGATCCATGCCACACACACCTCCTGCAACATCCAAGACTTACAGCTTCTAAATGACTTGATTGAGGAACAACACATATTCCCTAGAGATTTCTAATGGAGCAAACACATTTGACTGTTTCTTAGAGCAGTGGTTCCCAACTCCAGTCCTCCAGTCCTCCAGTCCTCCAGTCCTCCAGTCCCTCCAGTCCTCCAGTCCTCCAGTCCTCCAGTGCCTGCAGTCCTCCAGTCCTCCAGTCTTCCAGTCCTCCAGTCTTCAGTCCTCTTGTCCTCCAGTCCTCCAGTCCTCCAGTCCCAGTCCTCCAGTCCTCCAGTCCTCCAGTCCTCCAGTCCTCCAGTCCCTCCAGTCCTCCAGTCCTCCAGTCCTCCAGTCCTCCAGTCCCTGCAGTCCTCCAGTCCTCCAGTCCTCCAGTCCTCCAGTCTTCAGTCCTCTTGTCCTCCAGTCCTCCAGTCCTCCAGTCCCCCCAGTCCTCCAGTCCTCCAGTACCTCCAGTACCTCCCTTCCTCCAGTCTTCAGTCCTCTTGTCCTCCAGTACCTCCAGTCCTCCAGTCCTCCAGTCCCTCCAGTCCTCCAGTCCCCCAGTCCTCCAGTCCCCCAGTCCTCCAGTCCCCCCAGTCCTCCAGTCCTCCAGTACCTCCAGTACCTCCCTTCCTCCAGTCTTCAGTCCTCTTGTCCTCCAGTCCTCCAGTACCTCCAGTCCTCCAGTCCTCCAGTACCTCCAGTCCTCCAGTCCTCCAGTACCTCCAGTACCTCCAGTCCTCCAGTCCTCCAGTTCTCCAATACCTCCAGACATGTAAAAGACAATCATTTCCTTCTGTACAGCCAGTTAGATCTCTGTAGTGATGCTGTACAGCTAGTTAGATCTCTGTAGTGATGCTGTACAGCTAGTTAGATCTCTGTAGTGGTATGAAACAGCTAGTTAGATCTCTGTAGTGATGCTGTACAGCTAGTTAGATCTCTGTAGTGATGCTGTACAGATCTCTAGTTAGATCTCTGTAGTGATGCTTTACAGCTAGTTAGATCTCTGTAGTGGCTAGTTGATCGCTGTAGTGATGCTTTACAGCTAGTTAGATCTCTGTAGTGATGCTGTGCAGCTAGTTAGATCTCTGTAGTGATGCTGTGCAGCTAGTTAGATCTCTGTAGTGATGATGATCTCTGTAACAGCTAGTTAGATCTCTGTAGTGATGCTGTACAGCTAGTTAGATCTCTGTAGTGGTATGAAACAGCTAGTTAGATCTCTGTAGTGATGCTGTACAGCTAGTTAGATCTCTGTAGTGATGCTGTACAGCTAGTTAGATCTCTGTAGTGGTATGAAACAGCTAGTTAGATCTCTGTAGTGATGCTGTACAGCTAGTTAGATCTCTGTAGTGATATGGAACAGCTAGTTAGATCTCTGTAGTGATGCTGTGCAGCTAGTTAGATCTCTGTAGTGATGCTGTAAAGCTAGTTAGATCTCTGTAGTGGTATGGAACAGCTAGTTAGATCTCTGTAGTGATGCTGTACAGCTAGTTAGATCTCTGTAGTGATGCTGTACAGCTAGTTAGATCTTTGTAGTGATGCTGTACAGCTAGTTAGATCTCTGTAGTGATGCTGTGCAGCTAGTTAGATCTCTGTAATGATGCTTTACAGCTAGTTAGATCTCTGTAGTGATGCTGTACAGCTAGTTAGATCTTTGTAGTGATGCTGTACAGCTAGTTAGATCTCTGTAGTGATGCTGTGCAGCTAGTTAGATCTCTGTAGTGATGCTGTGCAGCTAGTTAGATCTCTGTAATGATGCTTTACAGCTAGTTAGATCTCTGTAGTGATATGAAACAGCTAGTCAGATCTCTGTAGTGATGCTTTACAGCTAGTTAGATCTCTGTAGTGATGCTGTACAGCTAGTTAGATCTTTGTAGTGATGCTGTACAGCTAGTTAGATCTTTGTAGTGATGCTGTACAGCTAGTTAGATCTCTGTAGTGATGCTGTGCAGCTAGTTAGATCTCTGTAATGATGCTTTACAGCTAGTTAGATCTCTGTAGTGATGCTGTACAGCTAGTTAGATCTTTGTAGTGATGCTGTACAGCTAGTTAGATCTCTGTAGTGATGCTGTGCAGCTAGTTAGATCTCTGTAGTGATGCTGTGCAGCTAGTTAGATAGATCTCTGTAATGATGCTTTACAGCTATTTCGATCTCTGTAGTGATGCTGTACAGCTAGTTAGATCTCTGTAGTGATGCTGTACAGCTAGTTAGATCTCTCTAGTGGTACTCAGACTCTGACAAGCTGTGAGAGAGGCTGTTATATGTAGGTCTGCCACTGTATTCAGCCTTTATGATGAATTACAGCTTTTCTAAAGCTGGATTTAATGTGTCATAGATGTCTTGGTTACCAGGGAAATAATGTGACATATTTCTGGAAGATGCAATTCATCGTGGCCTCACCCAGAGGTCCTTTTGAAAACCTCATGGGTTCTCAGCTTAATATAATATTGTTGATTTAACCATGATGTATATAGAGCTGCAGGGCACAGCGCTCTCCCTCCAGTTGGAGGACAATAGATGGTGTTCTGGGCTTCACACGGCTGGTGCATTATTCCAGCTGGGCTTGACTATGAACTATGGCATGAGGACAGCAATTTCTTCATCCACAGGACATTAACGTACAGGGGAAGCATTTCTCTTACGGACAGGAATTATTAAATCAATGAAAGAAGGTGTTAAGAGCAGCTCCCTGTAGACCTGTATCCCTCGTCAGTTATAGCAGCTCCCTGTAGACCCCTAACCCTCGTCAGTTAGAGCAGCTCCCTCTAACCCTCGTCAGTTAGAGCAGCTCCCTGTAGACCTCTAAACCTTGTCAGTTAGAGCAGCTCCCTGTAGACCCCTAACCCTCGTCAGTGAGAGCAGCTCCCTGGAGACCTCTAGTCCTCATCAGTTAGAGCAGCTCCCTGTAGACCTCTAACCCTCGTCAGTTAGAGCAGATCCCTGTAGACCCCTAACCCTCGTCAGTAAGAGCAGCTCCCTGTAGACCTCTAGTCCTCATCAGTTAGAGCAGCTCCCTTTAGACCCCTAACCCTCGTCAGTAAGAGCAGCTCCCTGTAGACCTCTAGTCCTCATCAGTTAGAGCAGCTCCCTGTAGACCCCTAACCCTCGTCAGTAAGAGCAGCTCCCTGTAGACCCATAACCCTCGCCAGTTATAGCAGCTGCCTGTAGACCTCTAGTCCTCATCCGTTAGAGCAGGTCCCTGTAGACCCCTAACCCTTGTCAGTTATAGCAGCTCCCTGTAGACCTCTAGTCCTCATGCGTTAGAGCAGGTCCCTGTAGACCCCTAACCCTCGTCAGTAAGAGCAGCTCTCTGGAGACCTCTAGTCCTCATCAGTTAGAGCAGCTCCCTGTAGACCCCTAACCCTCGTCAGTAAGAGCAGCTCCCTGTAGACCTCTAGTCCTCATCCGTTAGAACAGCTCCCTGTAGACCCCTAACCCTCGTCAGTTAGAGCAGCTCCCTGCAGACCCCTAACCCTCGTCAGTTAGAGCAGCTCCCTCTAACCCTCGTCAGTTAGAGCAGCTCCCTGTAGACCCCTAACCCTCGTCAGTAAGAGCAGCTCCCTGTAGACCTCTAGTCCTCATCAGTTAGAGCAGCTCCCTGTACAACCCTAACCCTCGTCAGTTATAGCAGCTCCTTGTAGACCTCTAACCCTCGTCAGTTAGAGCAGCTCCCTGTAGACCCCTAACCCCCGTCAGTAAGAGTAGCTCCCTGTAGACCTCTAACCCTTGTCAGTTAGAGCAGCTCCCTGTAGACCCCTAACCCTCGTCAGTAAGAGCAGTTCTCTGTAGACCTCTAGTCCTCATCAGTTAGAGCAGCTCCCTGTACAACCCTAACCCTCGTCAGTTGTAGCAGCTCCTTGTAGACCTCTAACCCTCGTCAGTTAGAGCAGCTCCCTGTAGACCCCTAACCCCCGTCAGTAAGAGTAGCTCCCTGTAGACCTCTAACCCTTGTCAGTTAGAGCAGCTCCCTGTAGACCCCTAACCCTCGTCAGTAAGAGCAGTTCTCTGTAGACCTCTAGTCCTCATGCGTTAGAGCAGGTCCCTGTAGACCCCTAACCCTCGTCAGTAAGAGCAGCTCTCTGGAGACCTCTAGTCCTCATCAGTTAGAGCAGCTCCCTGTAGACCCCTAACCCTCGTCAGTAAGAGCAGCTCCCTGTAGACCTCTAGTCCTCATCCGTTAGAACAGCTCCCTGTAGACCCCTAACCCTCGTCAGTTAGAGCAGCTCCCTGCAGACCCCTAACCCTCGTCAGTTAGAGCAGCTCCCTCTAACCCTCGTCAGTTAGAGCAGCTCCCTGTAGACCCCTAACCCTCGTCAGTAAGAGCAGCTCCCTGTAGACCTCTAGTCCTCGTCAGGTAGAGCAGCTCCCTGTAGACCTCTAACCCTTGTCAGTTAGAGCAGCTCCCTGTAGACCCCTAACCCTCGTCAGTAAGAGCAGTTCTCTGTAGACCTCTAGTCCTCATCAGTTAGAGCAGCTCCCTGTAGACCCCTAACCCTCGTCAGTTGAAGCAGCTCCCTGTAGACCTCTAACCCTCGTCAGTTAGAGCAGCTCCCTGTAGACCCCTAACCCTCGTCAGTAAGAGCAGCTCCCTGTAGACCTCTAGTCCTCATCCGTTAGAACAGCTCCCTGTAGACCCCTAACCCTCGTCAGTTAGAGCAGCTCCCTGCAGACCCCTAACCCTCGTCAGTTAGAGCAGCTCCCTCTAACCCTCGTCAGTTAGAGCAGCTCCCTGTAGACCCCTAACCCTCGTCAGTAAGAACAGCTCCCTGTAGACCTCTAGTCCTCATCAGTTAGAGCAGCTCCCTTTAGACCCCTAACCCTCGTCAGTAAGAGCAGCTCCCTGTAGACCCCTAACCCTCGTCAGTAAGAGCAGCTCCCTGTAGAACTCTAGTCCTCATCAGTTAGAGCAGCTCCCTGTAGAACCCTAACCCTCGTCAGTTATAGCAGCTCCTTGTAGACCTCTAACCCTCGTCAGTTAGAGCAGCTCCCTGTAGACCCCTAACCCCCGTCAGTAAGAGTAGCTCCCTGTAGACCTCTAACCCTTGTCAGTTGGAGCAGCTCCCTGTAGACCCCTAACCCTCGTCAGTAAGAGCAGCTCTCTGTAGACCTCTAGTCCTCATCAGTTAGAGCAGCTCCCTGTAGACCCCTAACCCTCGTCAGTTTGAGCAGCTCCCTGTAGACCCCTAACCCTCGTCAGTAAGAGCAGCTCCCTCTAGACCTCTAGTCCTCATCAGTTAGAGCAGCTCCCTGTAGACCCCTAACCCTCGTCAGTAAGAGTAGCTCCCTGTAGAACTCTAGTCCTCATCAGTTAGAGCAGCTCCCTGTAGAACCCTAACCCTCGTCAGTTATAGCAGCTCCTTGTAGACCTCTAACCCTCGTCAGTTAGAGCAGCTCCCTGTAGACCCCTAACCCCCGTCAGTAAGAGTAGCTCCCTGTAGACCTCTAACCCTTGTCAGTTAGAGCAGCTCCCTGTAGACTCCTAACCCTCATCAGTTAGAGCAGCTCGCTGAAGACCCCTAACCCTCGTCAGTTAGAGCAGCTCCCTGTAGAACCCTAACCCTCGTCAGTTAGAGCAGCTCCCTGTAGACTCTTAACCCTCGTCAGTTAGAGCAGCTCCCTGTAGACCTCTAGTCCTCGTCAGGTAGAGCAGCTCCCTGTAGACCTCTAACCCTCGTCAGTTAGATCAGCTCCCTGTAGACCCCTAACCCTCGTCAGTTAGAGCAGCTCCCTGTAGACCTCTATTCCTCGCCAGTTAGAGCAGCTCCCTGTAGACCTCTAGTCCTCGTCAGTTAGAGCAGCTCCCTGTAGACCCCTAACCCTCATCAGTTAGAGCAGCTCCCTGTAGACCTCTAACCCTCATCAGTTTGAGCAGCTCCCTGTAGACCTCTAACCCTCGTCAGTTAAAGCAGCTCCCTGTAGACCCCTAACCCTCGTCAGTTAGAGCAGCTCCCTGTAGACCTCTAACCCTCGTCAGTTAGAGCAGCTCCCTGTAGACTCCTAACCCTCGTCAGTTAGATCAGCTCCCTGTAGACCTCTAACCCTCGTCAGTTAGAGCAGCTCCCTGTAGACCCCTAACCCTCGTCAGTTAGAGCAGCTCCCTGTAGACCCGTAACCCTCGTCAGTTAGAGCAGCTCCCTGTAGACCTCTAGTCCTCGTCAGGTAGAGCAGCTCCCTGTAGACCTCCAACCCTCATCAGTTAGATCAGCTCCCTGTAGACCCCTAACCCTCGTCAGTTACAGCAGCTCCCTCTCACCCTCGTCAGTTAGAGCAGCTCCCTGTACACATCTAACCTTCATCAGTTAGAGCAGCTCCTTGTAGACCCCTAGTCCTCGTCAGTTAGAGCAGCTCCCTGTAGACTCCTAACCCTTCCTCAGTTAGAGCAGCTCCCTGTAGACATCGTCAGTTAGAGCAGCTAACTATAGACCCGTAACCCTCGTCAGTAAGAGCAGCTCCATGTAGACTCCTAACCCTCGTCAGTTAGAACAGCTCCCTCTAACCCTTGTCAGTTAGAGCAGCTCCCTGTAGACCCCTAACCCTCGTAAGTAAGAGCAGCTCCCTGTAGAACTCTAGTCCTCATCAGATAAAGCAGCTCCCTGTAGAACCCTAACCCTCGTCAGTTATAGCAGCTCCTTGTAGACCTCTAACCCTCGTCAGTTAGAGCAGCTCCCTGTAGACCCCTAACCCCCGTCAGTTAGAGCAGCTCCCTGTAGACCCCTAACCCTCGTCAGTAAGAGCAGCTCTCTGTAGACCTCTAGTCCCCATCAGTTAGAGCAGCTCCCTGTAGACCCCTAACCCTCGTCAGTTGAAGCAGCTCCCTGTAGACCTCTAACCCTCGTCAGTTAGAGCAGCTCCCTGTAGACCCCTAACCCTCGTCAGTAAGAGCAGCTCCCTGTAGACCTCTAGTCCTCATCAGTTAGAGCAGCTCCCTGTAGACCCCTAACCCTCGTCAGTAAGAGCAGCTCCCTGTAGAACTCTAGTCCTCATCAGTTAGAGCAGCTCCCTGTAGAACCCTAACCCTCGTCAGTTATAGCAGCTCCTTGTAGACCTCTAACCCTCGTCAGTTAGAGCAGCTCCCTGTAGACCCCTAAGCTCCCCTAACCCCGTCAGTAGAGTAGCTCCCTGTAGACCTCTAACCCTTGTCAGTTAGAGCAGCTCCCTGTAGACTCCTAACCCTCATCAGTTAGAGCAGCTCGCTGAAGACCCCTAACCCTCGTCAGTTAGAGCAGCTCCCTGTAGAACCCTAACCCTCGTCAGTTAGAGCAGCTCCCTGTAGACTCTTAACCCTCGTCAGTTAGAGAAGCTCCCTGTAGACCTCTAGTCCTCGTCAGGTACAGCAGCTCCCTGTAGACCTCTAACCCTCGTCAGTTAGATCAGCTCCCTGTAGACCCCTAACCCTCGTCAGTTAGAGCAGCTCCCTGTAGACCTCTATTCCTCGCCAGTTAGAGCAGCTCCCTGTAGACCTCTAGTCCTCGTCAGTTAGAGCAGCTCCCTGTAGACCCTTAACCCTCATCAGTTAGAGCAGCTCCCTGTAGACCTCTAACCCTCATCAGTTTGAGCAGCTCCCTGTAGACCTCTAACCCTCGTCAGTTAAAGCAGCTCCCTGTAGACCCCTAACCCTCGTCAGTTAGAGCAGCTCCCTGTAGACCTCTAACCCTCGTCAGTTAGAGCAGCTCCTGTAGACTCCTAACCCTCGTCAGTTAGATCAGCTCCCTGTAGACCTCTAACCCTCGTCAGTTAGAGCAGCTCCCTGTAGACCCCTAACCCTCGTCAGTTAGAGCAGCTCCCTGTAGACCCGTAACCCTCGTCAGTTAGAGCAGCTCCCTGTAGACCTCTAGTCCTCGTCAGGTAGAGCAGCTCCCTGTAGACCTCCAACCCTCATCAGTTAGATCAGCTCCCTGTAGACCCCTAACCCTCGTCAGTTACAGCAGCTCCCCCTAACCCTCATCAATTAGAGCAGCTCCCTCTAACCCTCGTCAGTTAGAGCAGCTCCCTGTAGACATCTAGTCCTCGTCAGTTAGAGCAGCTCCCTTTAGACCCCTAACCCTCGTCAGTTAGAGCAGCTCCCTGTAGACCCCTAACCCTCGTCAGTTAGAGCAGCTCCCTAACCCTCATCAATTAGAAGCAGCTCCCCTAACCCTCGTCAGTTAGAGCAGCTCCCTGTAGACCCCTAACCCTCGTCAGTAAGAGCAGCTCCCTGTAGACCTCTAGTCCTCATCAGTTAGAGCAGCTCCCTGTAGACCCCTAACCCTCGTCAGTAAGAGCAGCTCCCTGTAGAACTCTAGTCCTCATCAGTTAGAGCAGCTCCCTGTAGAACCCTAACCCTCGTCAGTTATAGCAGCTCCTTGTAGACCTCTAACCCTCGTCAGTTAGAGCAGCTCCCTGTAGACCCCTAACCCCCGTCAGTAAGAGTAGCTCCCTGTAGACCTCTAACCCTTGTCAGTTAGAGCAGCTCCCTGTAGACCCCTAACCCTTGTCAGTTAGAGCAGCTCCCTGTAGACCCCTAACCCTCGTCAGTTAGAGCAGCTCCCTGTAGACCTCTAGTCCTCGTCAGTTAGAGCAGCTCCCTGTAGACTCTAACCCTTGTCAGTTAGAGCAGCTCCCTGTAGACCCATAACCCTCGTCAGTTAGAGCAGCTCCCTGTAGACCTCGTCAGATATAGCAGTTCCCTGTAGACCTCTAACCCTCATCAGTTAGATCATCTCCCAGTAGACCCCTAACCCTGGTCAGTTAGAGCAGCTCCCCCTAACCCTTGTCAGTTAGAGCAGCTCACTGTAGACCTCTAACCCTCGTCAGTTAGAGCAGCTCCCTGTAGACCTCTGACCCTCTTCAGTTAGAGCAGCTCCCTGTAGACCCCTAACCCTCGTCAGTTAGAGCAGCTTGCTGTAGACCTCTAACCCTCGTCAGTTAGAGTAGCTCCCTGTAGACCCCCTAACCCTGGTCAGTTAGAGCAGCTCCCCCCTAACCCACGTCAGTTAGAGCATCTCCTGTAGACCTCTAACCCTCGTCAGTTAGAGCAGCTCCCTGTAGACCCCTAACCCTCGTCAGTTAGAGCAGCTCCCCCTAACCCTCATCAATTAGAGCAGCTCCCCTAACCCTCGCTCAGTTAGAGAGCAGCTCCCTGTAGACATCTAACCCTCGTCAGTTAGAGCAGCTTCCTTTAGACCCCTAACCCTCGTCAGTTAGAGCAGCTCCCTGTAGACCCCTAACCCTCGTCAGTTAGAGCAGCTCCCCCTAACCCTCATCAATTAGAGCAGCTCCCCTAACCCTCGTCAGTTAGAGCAGCTCCCTGTAGACATCTAACCCTCGTCAGTTAGAGCAGCTTCCTTTAGACCCCTAACCCTTGTCAGTTAGAGCAGCTCCCTGTAGACCCATAACCCTCGTCAGTTAGAGCAGCTCCCTGTAGACCTCGTCAGATATAGCAGTTCCCTGTAGACCTCTAACCCTCATCAGTTAGATCATCTCCCAGTAGACCCCTAACCCTGGTCAGTTAGAGCAGCTCCCCCTAACCCTTGTCAGTTAGAGCAGCTCACTGTAGACCTCTAACCCTCGTCAGTTAGAGCAGCTCCCTGTAGACCTCTGACCCTCTTCAGTTAGAGCAGCTCCCTGTAGACCCCTAACCCTCGTCAGTTAGAGCAGCTTGCTGTAGACCTCTAACCCTCGTCAGTTAGAGTAGCTCCCTGTAGACCCCTAACCCTGGTCAGTTAGAGCAGCTCCCCCTAACCCACGTCAGTTAGAGCATCTCCCTGTAGACCTCTAACCCTCGTCAGTTAGAGCAGCTCCCTGTAGACCCCTAACCCTCGTCAGTTAGAGCAGCTCCCCCTAACCCTCATCAATTAGAGCAGCTCCCCCTAACCCTCGTCAGTTAGAGCAGCTCCCTGTAGACATCTAACCCTCGTCAGTTAGAGCAGCTTCCTTTAGACCCCTAACCCTCGTCAGTTAGAGCAGCTCCCTGTAGACCCCTAACCCTCGTCAGTTAGAGCAGCTCCCCCTAACCCTCATCAATTAGAGCAGCTCCCCTAACCCTCGTCAGTTAGAGCAGCTCCCTGTAGACATCTAACCCTCGTCAGTTAGAGCAGCTTCCTTTAGACCCCTAACCCTCGTCAGTTAGAGCAGCTCCCTGTAGACATCTAACCCTCGTCAGTTAGAGCAGCTTCCTTTAGACCCCTAACCCTCGTCAGTTAGAGCAGCTCCCCCTAACCCTCATCAATTAGAGCAGCTCCCCTAACCCTCGTCAGTTAGAGCAGCTCCCTGTAGACATCTAACCCTCGTCAGTTAGAGCAGCTTCCTTTAGACCCCTAACCCTCGTCAGTTAGAGCAGCTCCCTGTAGACATCTAACCCTCGTCAGTTAGAGCAGCTTCCTTTAGACCCCTAACCCTCGTCAGTTAGAGCAGCTCCCCCTAACCCTCATCAATTAGAGCAGCTCCCCCTAACCCTCGTCAGTTAGAGCAGCTCCCTGTAGACATCTAACCCTCGTCAGTTAGAGCAGCTTCCTTTAGACCCCTAACCCTCGTCAGTTAGAGCAGCTCCCTGTAGACATCTAACCCTCGTCAGTTAGAGCAGCTTCCTTTAGACCCCTAACCCTCGTCAGTTAGAGCAGCTCCCCCTAACCCTCATCAATTAGAGCAGCTCCCCCTAACCCTCGTCAGTTAGAGCAGCTCCCTGTAGACATCTAACCCTCGTCAGTTAGAGCAGCTTCCTTTAGACCCCTAACCCACGTCAGTTAGAGCAGCTCCCTGTAGACCTCTCGTCCTCGTCAGTTAGAGCAGCTCCCTGCAGACCCCAAACCCTTGTCAGTAAGCTACCCACAGAGCCTTGGGAACACACACACTGTCTCCTACCTACTTACGTTACCAGTGAGCTAAGCCCCAACACCACCTCTCCTCCTCTTCATAATTTGATGGAAAAATTGATTAATTGTACATTTAAATGGCGGAAGGGCCCTCCTCTCAGTAATAAATGAGGGTCATTAATCAATAAACAGAATAGTCATTCAAGGAGTCAGGAGACATGCTGAGTCTTAATAGGAAAGGAGTCAGGAGACATGCTGAGTCTTAATAGGAAAGGAGTCAGGAGACATGCTGAGTCTTAATAGGAAAGGAGTCAGGAGACATGCTGAGTCTTAATAGGAAAGGAGTCAGGAGACATGCTGAGTCTTAATAGGAAAGGAGTCAGGAGACATGCTGAGTCTTAATAGGAAAGGAGTCAGGAGACATGCTGAGTCTTAATAGGAAAGGAGTCAGGAGACATGCTGAGTCTTAATAGGAAAGGAGTCAGGAGACATGCTGAGTCTTAATAGGAAAGGAGTCAGGAGACATGCTGAGTCTTAATAGGAAAGGAGTCAGGAGACATGCTGAGTCTTAATAGGAAAGGAGTCAGGAGACATGCTGAGTCTTAATAGGAAAGGAGTCAGGAGACATGCTGAGTCTTAATAGGAAAGGAGTCAGGAGACATGCTGAGTCTTAATAGGAAAGGAGTCAGGAGACATGCTGAGTCTTAATAGGAAAGGAGTCAGGAGACATGCTGAGTCTTAATAGGAAAGGAGTCAGGAGACATGCTGATTCTTAATAGGAAAGGAAAGCTGTGCTGAGTTGGAGCTGAGGCTGTTCCCTGCTTCAGACTGGCCACTGTTGACTGACTGGCTGGATGACTGGATGACTGGCTGACTGGCTGACTGGCTGGATGACTGGCTGACTGGCTGACTGGCTGGATGACTGGCTGGCTGAATGGCTGAAGGACTGGCCACTGTTGACTGACTGGCTGGATGACTGACTGGCTGGCTGGCTGACTGGCTGGCTGGCTGGCTGGCTGGATGACTGGCTGGCTGAATGGCTGGATGACTGGGTGGCTGACTGACTGACTGACTGGCTGGCTGACTGGCTGGCTGACTGGATGACTGGCTGACTGGCTGACTGGCTGGATGACTGGCTGGCTGAATGGCTGAAGGACTGGCCACTGTTGCTGAATGGCTGAATGACTGACTGGCTGGCTGGCTGGCTGACTGGCTGACTGGCTGACTGGCTGACTGGCTGACTGGATGACTGGCTGGACTGATGATGACTGCTGAATGGCTGAATGACTGACTTGATGACTGACTGGATGACTGGCTGACTGACTGGTTGCTGACTGGCTGGAATGGCTGGCTGACTGGATGACTGGCTGACTGGCTGGCTGGCTGGCTGACTGGCTGACTGGCTGACTGGCTGACTGACTGGCTGACTGGCTGACTGGCTGATGACTGGCTGGCTGGAACTGGCTGTATAACTGGCTGGCTGGCTGGCTGGCTGGCTGGCTGGCTGACTGGCTGACTGACAGGCTGTATAACTGGCTGACTGGCTGACTGACAGGCTGTATAACTGGCTGGCTGGCTGACTGGCTGGTTGACTGGCTGGTAGGTTTAAACAATTCATTAATGTCATGGTCTACTACAACGGGACATGGTATATCAGCAGGGATGTGTTCCCTGTCCTCATGGTATATCAGCAGGGATGTGTTCCCTGTCCTCATTGTATATCAGCAGGGATGTGTTCCCTGTCCTCATGGTATATCAGCAGGGATGTGTTCCCTGTCCTCATGGTATATCAGCAGGGATGTGTTCCCTGTCCTCATGGTATATCAGCAGGGATGTGTTCCCTGTCCTCATGGTATATCAGCAGGGATGTGTTCCCTGTCCTCATGGTATATCAGCAGGGATGTGTTCCCTGTCCTCATGGTATATCAGCAGGGATGTGTTCCCTGTCCTCATGGTATATCAGCAGGGATGTGTTCCCTGTCCTCATGGTTTATCAGCAGGGATGTGTTCCCTGTCCTAATAGTATATCAGCAGGGATGTGTTCCCTGTCCTCATGGTATATCAGTAGGGATGTGTTCCCTGTCCTCATGGTATATCAGTAGGGATGTGTTCCCTGTCCTCATGGTATATCAGCAGGGATGTGTTCCCTGTCCTCATGGTATATCAGCAGGGATGTGTTCCCTGTCCTCATGGTATATCAGCAGGGATGTGTTCCCTGTCCTCATGGTATATCAGCAGGGATGTGTTCCCTGTCCTCATGGTATATCAGCAGGGATGTGTTCCCTGTCCTCATGGTATATCAGCAGGGATGTGTTCCCTGTCCTCATGGTATATCAGCAGGGATCAGTATATCAGCAGGGATGTGTTCCCTGTCCTCATGGTATATCAGTAGGGATGTGTTCCCTGTCCTCATGGTATATCAGTAGGGATGTGTTCCCTGTCCTCATGGTATATCAGCAGGGATGTGTTCCCTGTCCTCATGGTATATCAGTAGGGATGTGTTCCCTGTCCTCATGGTATATCAGCAGGGATACTAAGTTCCAACAAAATAGAATAACACAGTATACTCTGGACAAATGAATGATATATATATATAATTAAAGAGAGGAAATAAATAAATAATGAAAGGAAGAAAGGGAGAAAAAACGAAGTACTTGAGTTGTGGATAAATTACTTCAAAATGTTTGCCTGGCTACCTGAAAAGCACTTTCCCCCTTCGAATGCTTTCTGATACTGTCACGTAGGCTCTCCTTCATTCAGCTTGATGAATGGAGAGCTGTGGGGTCTGAGTCTGGTGCTGAAGGCCCCATTATGAGGGAGGCCAGTAACTAGTCCACTGTTGCTGATGATGCCTTTATTCCACTGACAGCAGTGAAAAATTGCGATATTTCTAATCAGGGTTAAATCATTTATCATTCATTTATTGGCGTTCTTTAGAAGCCCTAACCAATCCATCCTACCCCGACCTATTCGGGATTAGGTTAAAGCCTTGATGTTGGGTGCTACGCATGCCCTTTTCCCTCTCTCTCTCTCTCTCTCTCTCTCTCTCTCTCTCTCTCTCTCTCTCTCTCTCTCTCTCTCTCTCTCTCTCTCTCTCTCTCTCTCTCTCTCTCTCTCTCCCTCTCTCTCTCTCTCTCTCTCTCTCTCTCTCTCTCTCTCTCTCTCCCTCTCTCTCTCTCTCTCTCTCTCTCTCTCTCTCTCTCTCTCTCTCTCTCTCTCCCTCTCTCCCTCTCTCTCTCTCTCTCTCTCTCTCTCTCTCTCTCTCCTCTCTCTCTCTCTCTCTCTCTCTCTCCTCTCTCCCCCTCTCCCTCTCTCTCTCTCTCTCCCCCTCTCTCCCTCTCTCTCCTCTCTCTCTCTCTCTCTCTCTCTCTCTCTCTCTCTCTCTCTCTCTCCCTCTCTCTCTCTCTCTCTCTCCCTCTCTCCTCTCTCCCTCTCTCTCTCTCTCTCTCTCTCTCTCTCTCTCTCTCTCTCTCTCTCTCTCTCTCTCTCTCTCTCTCTCTCTCTCTCTCTCTCTCTCTCTCTCTCTCCCTCTCTCTCTCTCCCTCTCTCCCTCTCTCAGAATATTGTACAAGTACGTTTTGCTTGACACAGTAAGTCAATAGCTTATGATGTGTCAGGATTTATACATTTTATTTGAGTGTAAATTGTGAATGTCTCAAGGCAATCCAATGACTTAGGCATCGGTTCTTACCGATAGATTTTCCAGTGAACACAAAGACCATCTTGTCATAGTAGACTGAATACTGTTCCTCCATTAAAGCCACAGTGTCTGAAAGGGACTTTATAGAGTCGAAGCTGATGACTGAGTTTAACATGCACTGGAGGGTAAAGACTAGATGCTATTATTCTATTACCACACCGCAGAAATGACCTCGTAAAGAAACTATGATGGCAATTTAAGGGGATGGAGGGGGGCAGTTTTTTAATATGATTTTTTTATGACGCACAGTTATAGTTATGCTAATGAAGTAGTAATTTTAGTTATATTTTTCTAGCTAACGTAGGTCTAACATATTTCAATCAGAGGAGTTTAGTGACTAACTCATACTAATGACATTCATTAGTGGAACAGATCATAATGCTCCTAGATCCAGTCTTTCTGGGTCTTTTTGTTCTGTTTAGGACATTAAACAGGTAATTTATGTTGCTGAGACAGAGAGAGAGAGAGAGAGAGAGAGAGAGAGAGAGAGAGAGAGAGAGAGAGAGAGAGAGAGAGAGAGAGAGAGAGAGAGAAGAGAGAGTGAGAGAGAAAAAAAAGGAGAGGAGAGAGAGAGAGAGAGAGAGAGAGAGAGAGAGAGAGAGAGAGAGAGAGACAGAGACAGAGAGAGACAGAGAGAGAGAGAGAAGAGAGAGAGAGAGAGAGAGACAGTGAGAGAGAGAGGGGGTCAGAGGAGAGAGAGAGAGAGAGAGAGAGAGAGAGAGAGAGAGGGGTCAGAAGGAGAGAGAGAGAGGGGGGGAAGGAGAGAGAGAGAGAGAGAGAGAGAGAGAGAGAGAGAGAGAGAGAGAGAGAGAG
The DNA here is from genome assembly GCF_023373465.1 of Oncorhynchus keta. NCBI lineage: Eukaryota > Metazoa > Chordata > Actinopteri > Salmoniformes > Salmonidae > Oncorhynchus > Oncorhynchus keta. Next base: position 1,389,501 of record NC_068424.1, on the reverse strand, counting down.
GTCAGAAGGAGAGAGAGAGAGAGAGAGAGGGGTCAGAAGGAGAGAGAGAGAAGGGTCAGAAGGAGAGAGAGAGAGAGACAGAGAGAGAGAGAGAGAGAGAGAGAGAGAGAGAGAGAGAGAGAGAGGGGTGAGAAGGAGAGAGAGAGGAGAGAGAGAGAGAGGGGGTCAGAAGGGAGAGAGAGAGAGAGAGAGAGAGAGAGAGAGAGAGAGAGAGAGAGGGGTCAGAAGGAGAGAGAGAGAGAGAGAGGGTGAGAAGGAGAGAGAGAGAGAGGTCAGAAGGAGAGAGAGAGAGAGAGAGAGAGAGAGGAGAGAGAGAGAGGAGAGAGAGAGAGGGGTCAGAAGGAGAGAGAGAGGGGGGTGAGAAGGAGAGAGAGAGAGGGGTCAGAAGGAGAGAGAGAGAGAGAGAGAGGAGGAGAGAGAGAGAGAGAGAGAGAGAGAGGGGTCAGAAGGAGAGAGAGAAGGGTCAGAAGGAGAGAGAGAGAGACAGAGAGAGAGAGAGAGGTCAGAAGGAGAGAGAGAGAGAGAGAGAGAGAGAGAGAGAGAGAGAGAGAGAGAGAGAGAGAGAGAGAGAGAGAGAGAGAGGGGTGAGAAGGAGAGAGAGAGAGAGAGAGAGAGGGGGTCAGAAGGAGAGAGAGAGAGAGAGAGAGAGAGAGAGAGAGAGAGAGAGAGAGAGAGAGAGAGAGAGGGGTGAAAAGGAGAGAGAGAGGGGTCAGAAGGAGAGAGAGAGAAGGAGAGAGGAGGAGAGAGAGAGGGGTCAGAAGGAGGTGAGAAGGAGAGAGAGAGAGAGAGAGAGGGGTCTGAAGGAGAGAGAGAGAGAGAGGGGGGTGAGGAGGAGAGAGAGAGTGGTCAGAAGGAGAGAGAGAGAAAGACAGAGGTGAGAAGGAGAGAGAGAGAGAGAGGGGTCTGAAGGAGAGAGAGAGAGAGAGGGGGAGGAGGAGAGAGAGAGAGGGTCAGAAGGAGAGCAAGAGAGAGACAGAGGTGAGAAGGAGAGAGAGAGAAGGAGAGAGAGAGAGAGAGAGAGAGAGAGAGAGAGAGAGAGAGAGAGAGAGAGAGAGAGAGAGACAGAGGTGAGAAGGAGAGGAGAAAGGATAACTGTTTTTGTGTCCAGAAACAGCAGGTGCCTGTGATCCATTTTATATGCTAGACCTGCTGTATCTTTGTGGAGAACACAGAGATCTTCTTAAAATGGAGGCGGGAGATTATTACCTAGCATTGTTGCTGAGTAGATGCACTCACTAGGCCATACTAAACATTTTATCAGAAGAAACCAAACATATATCTGAATAATGTATTATCCAGACAGCACTTTAAAATAATTGTTGACTGTAACAGCTGGAGTAGTGTTTCTCTCTGTATCAGGTGTAGTAAAGTTGTGTTGTCTATATCAGGTGTAGTAATATTGTGTTGTCTATATCAGGTGTAGTAATGTTGTGTTGTCTATATCAGGTGTAGTAATGTTGTCTATATCAGGTGTAGTAATGTTGTAGTAATGTTGTCTATATCAGGTGTAATGTTGTGTTGTCTAATGTTTAGTAATGTTGTCTATATCAGGTGTAGTAATGTTGTCTATATCAGGTGTTGTTGTCTATATCAGGTGTAGTAATGTTGTGTTGTCTATATCAGGTGTAGTAATGTTGTGTTGTCTATATCAGGTGTAGTAATGTTGTCTATAGTAATATTGTGTTGTCTATATCAGGTGTAGTAATGTTGTCTATCAGGTGTAGTAATGTTGTGTTGTCTATATCAGGTGTAGTAATGTTGTGTTGTCTATATCAGGTGTAGTAATGTTGTGTTGTCTATATCAGGTGTAGTAATGTTGTCTATATCAGGTGTAGTAATGTTGTGTTGTCTATATCAGGTGTAGTAATGTTGTGTTGTCTATATCAGGTGTAGTAATGTTGTCTATATCAGGTGTAGTAATGTTGTCTATATCAGGTGTAGTAATGTTGTCTATATCAGGTGTAGTAATGTTGTGTTGTCTATATCAGGTGTAGTAATGTTGTCTATATCAGGTGTAGTAATGTTGTCTATATCAGGTGTAGTAATGTTGTCTATATCAGGTGTAGTAATGTTGTTGTCTATATCAGGTGTAGTAATGTTGTTGTCTATATCAGGTGTAGTAATGTTGTTGTCTATATCAGGTGTAGTAATGTTGTGTTGTCTATATCAGGTGTAGTAATGTTGTCTATATCATGTATAGTAATGTTGTGTTGTCTATATCAGGTGTAGTAATGTTGTGTTGTCTATATCAGGTGTAGTAATGTTGTGTTGTCTATATCAGGTGTAGTAATGTTGTCTATATCAGGTGTAGTAATGTTGTGTTGTCTATATCAGGTGTAGTAATGTTGTGTTGTCTATATCAGGTGTAGTAATGTTGTCTATATCAGGTGTAGTAATGTTGTCTATATCAGGTGTAGTAATGTTGTGTTGTCTATATCAGGTGTAGTAATGTTGTGTTGTCTATATCAGGTGTAGTAATGTTGTCTATATCAGGTGTAGTAATGTTGTGTTGTCTATATCAGGTGTAGTAATGTTGTGTTGTCTATATCAGGTGTAGTAATGTTGTGTTGTCTATATCAGGTGTAGTAATGTTGTCTATATCAGGTGTAGTAATGTTGTCTATATCAGGTGTAGTAATGTTGTGTTGTCTATATCAGGTGTAGTAATGTTGTGTTGTCTATATCAGGTGTAGTAATGTTGTCTATATCAGGTGTAGAAAAACTGTGTTGTACAGATCAGGGTTGGGTTATAAAAAAATATCCAAAACTTTGAACATCCCACAGAGCACCATTAAGTCCATTATTAAAACATTGAACGAATATGGCACCACAACAAACCTGCCAAGAGAGGACCGCCCACCAAAACTCATGGACCAGGCAAGGAGGGCATTAATCAGATAACCCTGAAAGAACTGCAAAGCTCCACAGTGGAGATTGGAGTATCTGTCCATAGAACCACTTTAAGCCGTACACTCCACAGAACTGGACTTTATGGAAGAGTGGCCAGAAAAAAGCCATTGCTTAAAGAAAATAATTAGCAAACACATTTGGTGTTCGCCAAAAGGCATGTGGGAGACTCCGAAATATATGGAAGAAGGTACTTTGGTAAGATGAGTCTAAAATGGGCGCAACCCCAACACCTTTCATCACCCCGAGAACACCATCCCCACAGTGAAGCAAGGTGGTGGCAGCATCATGCTGTGGGGATGTTCTTCATCAGCAGGGACTAGGAAACTGGTCAGAATTGAAGGAAGGAAATTCTTGAGGGAAACCTGTTTCAGTCTTGCAGAGATTTGAGACTGTGACAGAGGTTCACCTTCCATCAGGACAATGAACCCTAAGCGTACTGATAAAGCACCAGTCAAGTGGTTTAAAGGAAACATTTAAATGTCTTGGAATGGCCTAGTCAAAGCCCAGACCTCAATCCAATTGAGAATATGTGGTATGACTGCAGTACACCAGCGGAATCACTCCAACTTGAAGGAGCTGGAGCAGTTTAGCCTTGAATAATTGGCAAAAATCCCAGTGGCTAAATGATCCAAGCTTATAGAGACATACCCCAATAGTCTTGCAGCTGTAATTGCTGCAAAAGGTGGCTCTACAAAGTATTGACTTTTGGGGGTGAATAGTTATGCACGCTCAAGTTTTCAGTGTTTTTGTCTTATTTCTTATTTGTTTCACAATAAAAAATGAAACAAGTCTCAAGGTTCAAGTCTCAAGGTTCGAGTCTCGAGGTTCGAGTCTCGAGATTCAAGTCTCGAGGTTCAAGTCTCGAGGTTCAAGTCTCGAGGTTCAAGTCTCGAGGTTCAAGACTCGAGGTTCAAGTCTCAAGGTTCAAGTCTCGAGGTTCGAGTCTCGAGGTCCAAGTCTCAAGGTTCATGTCTCAAGTCGAGTTCCAAGTAGAATGGGATAAAAGTCCAGTCGTTCGTTCTGAGAGTCAATTCAAATCACGAGATCAAAACAAAATCTATACATGTGTTGCACTTCAACTACAAATCCTTGTGTGCTTATTGAGGCTCCCAGACAAACCTTTTCATGATTTTGTCTACATCACATTGGGGGTGATGTACTTGTAGAATAGGTACCTTGTGCCAGTCATAAGGGACATCAGCAGAAGACAAGGCAGGTTGACATGCTCAGAGTGTACATTTATTTAAAGGCCTTGACGATCCAATGGTCAAAGAACCACATCATGCAGAATGAATCCAAATATACAATAGCCCTGATGAAATAGCCCTGATGAAATAGCCCTGATGAAATAGCCCTGATGAAATAGCCCTGATGAAATAGCCCTGATGAAATAGCCCTGATGAAATAGCCCTGATGAAATAGCCCTGATGAAATAGCCCTGATGAAACAGCCCTGATGAAATAGCCCTGATGAAATAGCCCTGATGAAATAGCCCTGATGAAATAGCCCTGATGAAATAGCCCTGATGAAACAGCCCTGATGAAATAGCCCTGATGAAATAGCCCTGATGAAATAGCCCTGATGAAATAGCCCTGATGAAATAGCCCTGATGAAATAGCCCTGATGAAACAGCCCTGATGAAATAGCCCTGATGAAATAGCCCTGATGAAATAGCCCTGATGAAATAGCCCTGATGAAATAGCCCTGATGAAATAGCCCTGATGAAACAGCCCTGATGAAATAGCCCTGATGAAATAGCCCTGATGAAATAGCCCTGATGAAATAGCCCTGATGAAATAGCCCTGATGAAATAGCCCTGATGAAATAGCCCTGATGAAATAGCCCTGGTTAGCCCTGATGAAACAGCCCTGATGAAATAGCCCTGATGAAACAGCCCTGATGTAGCCCTGATGAAATAGCCCTGATGAAATAGCCCTGATGAAATAGCCCTGATGAAACAGCCCTGATGAAATAGCCCTGATGAAATAGCCCTGATGAAATAGCCCTGATGAAATAGCCCTGATGAAATAGCCCTGATGAAATAGCCCTGATGAAATAGCCCTGATGAAATAGCCCTGATGAAATAGCCCTGATGAAATAGCCCTGATGAAATAGCCCTGATGAAATAGCCCTGATGAAAGTTCCTCTCCTCTCCCCTGGTTGTGTTCCTCTCCTCTGGTTGTGTTCCTCTCCTCTGGTTGTGTTCCTCTCCTCTGGTTGTGTTCCTCTCCTCTCCTCTGGTTGTGTTCCTCTCCTCTCCTCTGGTTGTGTTCCTCTCCTCTCCTCTGGTTGTGTTCCTCTCCTCTGGTTGTGTTCCTCTCCTCTGGTTGTGTTCCTCTCCTCTGGTTGTGTTCCTCTCCTCTGGTTGTGTTCCTCTCCTCTCCCTGGTTGTGTTCCTCTCCTCTGGTTGTGTTCCTCTCCTCTGGTTGTGTTCCTCTCCCTGGTTGTGTTCCTCTCCCTGGTTGTGTTCCTCTCCCTGGTTGTGTTCCCTCTCCTCTGGTTGTGTTCCTCTCCCTGGTTGTGTTCCTCTCCTCTGGTTGTGTTCCTCTCCTCTGGTTGTGTTCCTCTCCCTGGTTGTGTTCCTCTCCTCTGGTTGTGTTCCTCTCCTCTGGTTGTGTTCCTCTCCTCTGGTTGTGTTCCTCTCCTCTGGTTGTGTTCCTCTCCTCTGGTTGTGTTCCTCTCCTCTGGTTGTGTTTCCCTGGTTGTGTTCTCTCCTCTCCTCTGGTTGTGTTCCTCTCCTCTCCTCTGGTTGTGTTCCTCTCCTCTCCTCTGGTTGTGTTCCTCTCCTCTGGTTGTGTTCCTCTCCTCTGGTTGTGTTCCTCTCCTCTGGTTGTGTTCCTCTCCTCTGGTTGTGTTCCTCTCCTCTGGTTCCTCTCCTCTGGTTGTGTTCCTCTTGTTGTGTTTCTCCTCTCCTCTCCTCTGGTTGTGTTCCTCTCCTCTGGTTGTGTTCCTCTCCTCTGGTTGTGTTCCTCTCCTCTGGTTGTGTTCCTCTCCTCTGGTTGTGTTCCTCTCCTCTGGTTGTGTTCCCTCTCCTCTGGTTGTGTTCCTCTCCTCTGGTTGTGTTCCTCTCTCTCTCCTCTGGTTGTGTTCCTCTCCTCTGGTTGTGTTCCTCTCCCTGGTTGTGTTCTCCTCTCCTCTGGTTGTGTTCCTCTCCTCTGGTTGTGTTCTCTCCTCTGGTTGTCTCCCTCCTCTGGTTGTGTTCCTCTCCTCTGGTTGTGTTCCTCTCCTCTGGTTGTGTTCCTCTCCTCTCCTCTGGTTGTGTTCCTCTCCTCTCCTCTGGTTGTGTTCCTCTCCTCTGGTTGTGTTCCTCTCCTCTGGTTGTGTTCCTCTCCTCTCCTCTGGTTGTGTTCCTCTCCTCTCCTCTGGTTGTGTTCCTCTCCTCTGGTTGTGTTCCTCTCCTCTCCTCTGGTTGTGTTCCTCTCCTCTGGTTGTGTTCCTCTCCTCTGGTTGTGTTCCTCTCCTCTCCTCTGGTTGTGTTCCTCTCCTCTCCTCTGGTTGTGTTCCTCTCCTCTCCTCTGGTTGTGTTCCTCTCCTCTCCTCTGGTTGTGTTCCTCTCCTCTCCTCTGGTTGTGTTCCTCTCCTCTGGTTGTGTTCCTCTCCTCTGGTTGTGTTCCTCTCCTCTGGTTGTGTTCCTCTCCTCTGGTTGTGTTCCTCTCCTCTCCTCTGGTTGTGTTCCTCTCCTCTGGTTGTGTTCCTCTCCCCTGGTTGTGTTCCTCTCCTCTGGTTGTGTTCCTCTCCCTCTCCTCTGGTTCTGTTCCTCTCCTCTGGTTGTGTTCCTCTCCTCTGGTTGTGTTCCTCTCCTCTGGTTGTGTTCCTCTCCTCTGGTTGTGTTCCTCTCCTCTGGTTGTGTTCCTCTCCTCTGGTTGTGTTCCTCTCCTCTCTCCTCTGGTTGTGTTCCTCTCCTCTGGTTGTGTTCCTCTCCTCTGGTTGTGTTCCTCTCCTCTGGTTGTGTTCCTCTCCTCTGGTTGTGTTCCTCTCCTCTGGTTGTGTTCCTCTCCTCTGGTTGTGTTCCTCTCCTCTGGTTGTGTTCCTCTCCTCTGGTTGTGTTCCTCTCCTCTCCTCCTCTGGTTGTGTTCCTCTCCTCTGGTTGTGTTCCTCTCCTCTGGTTGTGTTCCTCTCCTCTGGTTGTGTCCCTCTCCTCTGGTTGTGTTCCTCTCCTCTGGTTGTGTTCCTCTCCTCTGGTTGTGTTCCTCTCCTCTGGTTGTGTTCCTCTCCTCTGGTTGTGTTCCTCTCCTCTGGTTGTGTTCCTCTCCTCTGGTTGTGTTCCTCTCCTCTGGTTGTGTTCCTCTCCTCTGGTTGTGTTCCTCTCCTCTGGTTGTGTTCCTCTCCTCTGGTTGTGTTCCTCTCCTCTGGTTGTGTTCCTCTCCTCTGGTTGTGTTCCTCTCCTCTGGTTGTGTTCCTCTCCTCTGGTTGTGTTCCTCTCCTCTGGTTGTGTTCCTCTCCTCTCCTCTGGTTGTGTTCCTCTCCTCTGGTTGTGTTCCTCTCCTCTCCTCTGGTTGTGTTCCTCTCCTCTCCTCTGGTTGTGTTCCTCTCCTCTGGTTGTGTTCCTCTCCTCTGGTTGTGTTCCTCTCCTCTGGTTGTGTTCCTCTCCTCTGGTTGTGTTCCTCTCCTCTGGTTGTGTTCCTCTCCTCTGGTTGTGTTCCTCTCCTCTGGTTGTGTTCCTCTCCTCTGGTTGTGTTCCTCTCCTCTGGTTGTGTTCCTCTCCTCTGGTTGTGTTCCTCTCCTCTGGTTGTGTTCCTCTCCTCTGGTTGTGTTCCTCTCCTCTGGTTGTGTTCCTCTCCTCTGGTTGTGTTCCTCTCCTCTGGTTGTGTTCCTCTCCTCTGGTTGTGTTCCTCTCCTCTGGTTGTGTTCCTCTCTCTGGTTGTGTTCCTCTCCTCTCTCCTCTGGTTGTGTTCCTCTCCTCTGGTTGTGTTCCTCTCCTCTGGTTGTGTTCCTCTCCTCTGGTTGTGTTCCTCTCCTCTGGTTGTGTTCCTCTCCTCTGGTTGTGTTCCTCTCCTCTCCTCTGGTTGTGTTCCTCTCCTCTGGTTGTGTTCTCTCCTCCTCTCCTCTCTGGTTGTGTTCCTCTCCTCTGGTTGTGTTCCTCTCCTCTGGTTGTGTTCCTCTCCTCTCCTCTGGTTGTGTTCCTCTCCTCTGGTTGTGTTCCTCTCCTCTCCTCTGGTTGTGTTCCTCTCCTCTGGTTGTGTTCCCTCCTCTCTCCTCTGGTTGTGTTCCTCTCCTCTCCTCTGGTTGTGTTCCTCTCCTCTGGTTGTGTTCCTCTCCTCTGGTTGTGTTCCTCTCCCTGGTTGTGTTCCTCTCCTCTCCTCTGGTTGTGTTCCTCTCCTCTGGTTGTGTTCCTCTCCTCCCCTGGTTGTGTTCCTCTCCTCTGGTTGTGTTCCTCTCCCCTGGTTGTGTTCCTCTCCTCTCCCCTGGTTGTGTTCCTCTCCCCTCCTCTCCTCTGGTTGTGTTCCTCTCCTCTGGTTGTGTTCCTCTGGTTGTGTTCCTCTCCTCTGGTTGTGTTCCTCTCCTCTGGTTGTGTTCCTCTCCTCTGGTTGTGTTCCTCTCCTCTGGTTGTGTTCCTCTCCTCTGGTTGTGTTCCTCCTCTGGTTGTGTTCCTCTCCTCTCCTCTGGTTGTGTTCCTCTCCTCTCCTCTGGTTGTGTTCCTCTCCTCTGGTTGTGTTCCTCTCCTCTCTCCTCTGGTTGTGTTCCTCTCCTCTGGTTGTGTTCCTCTCCTCTGGTTGTGTTCCTCTCCTCTGGTTGTGTTCCTCTCCTCTGGTTGTGTTCCTCTCCTCCTGGTTGTGTCCTTCCCTCCTCTCCTCTGGTTGTGTGTTCCTCTGGTTGTGTTCCTCTCCTCTGGTTGTGTTCCTCTCCTCTGGTTGTGTTCCTCTCCTCTGGTTGTGTTCTCCTCTGGTTGTGTTCCTCTCCTCTGGTTGTGTTCCTCTCCTCTGGTTGTGTTCCTCTCCTCTGGTTGTGTTCCCTCCTCTCCTCTGGTTGTGTTCCTCTCCTCTGGTTGTGTTCCTCTCCTCTGGTTGTGTTCCCTCTCCTCTGGTTGTGTTCCTCTCCTCCTCTGGTTGTGTTCCTCTCCTCTGGTTGTGTTCCTCTCCTCTGGTTGTGTACTCCTCCTCTGGTTGTGTTCCTCTCCTCCTCTGGTTGTGTTCCTCTCCTCTGGTTGTGTTCCTCTCCTCTGTGTTCCTCTCCTCTGGTGTTCCTCTCCTCTGGTTGTGTTCCTCTCCTCTGGTTGTGTTCCTCTCCTCTGGTTGTGTTCCTCTCCTCTGGTTGTGTTCCTCTCCTCTGGTTGTGTTCCTCTCCTCTGGTTGTGTTCCTCTCCTCTGGTTGTGTTCCTCTCCTCTGGTTGTGTTCCTCTCCTCTGGTTGTGTTCCTCTCCTCTGGTTGTGTTCCTCTCCTCTGGTTGTGTTCCTCTCCTCTGGTTGTGTTCCTCTCCTCTGGTTGTGTTCCTCTCCTCTGGTTGTGTTCCTCTCCTCTGGTTGTGTTCCTCTCCTCTGGTTGTGTTCCTCTCCTCTGGTTGTGTTCCTCTCCTCTGGTTGTGTTCCTCTCCTCTGGTTGTGTTCCTCTCCTCTGGTTGTGTTCCTCTCCTCTGGTTGTGTCCCTCTCCTCTGGTTGTGTTCCTCTCCTCTGGTTGTGTTCCTCTCCTCTGGTTGTGTTCCTCTCCTCTGGTTGTGTTCCTCTCCTCTGGTTGTGTTCCTCTCCTCTGGTTGTGTTCCTCTCCTCTGGTTGTGTTCCTCTCCTCTGGTTGTGTTCCCTCTCCTCTGGTTGTGTTCCTCTCCTCTGGTTGTGTTCCTCCTCTGGTTGTGTTCCTCTCCTCTGGTTGTGTTCCTCTCCCCTGGTTGTGTTCCTCTCCTCTGGTTGTGTTCCTCTCCTCTGGTTGTGTTCCTCTCCTCTGGTTGTGTTCCTCTCCTCTGGTTGTGTTCCTCTCCTCTGGTTGTGTTCCTCTCCTCTGGTTGTGTTCCTCTCCTCTGGTTGTGTTCCTCTCCTCTGGTTGTGTTCCTCTCCTCTGGTTGTGTTCCTCTCCTCTGGTTGTGTTCCTCTCCTCTGGTTGTGTTCCTCTCCTCTGGTTGTGTTCCTCTCCTCTGGTTGTGTTCCTCCTCCTCTGGTTGTGTTCCTCTCCTGGTTGTGTTCCCTCTGGTTGTGTCTCCTCTCCTCTGGTTGTGTTCCTCTCCTCTGGTTGTGTCTCCTCTCCTCTGGTTGTGTTCCTCTCCTCTGGTTGTGTACCTCTCCTCTGGTTGTGTTCCTCTCCTCTGGTTGTGTTCCTCTCCTCTGGTTGTGTTCCTCTCCTCTGGTTGTGTTCCTCTGGTTGTGTTCCTCTCCTCTGGTTGTGTTCCTCTCCTCTGGTTGTGTTCCTCTCCTCTGGTTGTGTTCCTCTCCTCTGGTTGTGTTCCTCTCCTCTGGTTGTGTTGTGTTCCTCCTCTGGTTGTGTTCCTCTCCTCTGGTTGTCTCCCTCCTCTGGTTGTGTTCCTCTCCTCTGGTTGTGTTCCTCTCCTCTGGTTGTGTTCCTCTCCTCTGGTTGTGTTCCTCTCCTCTGGTTGTGTTCCTCTCCCCTGGTTGTGTTCCTCTCCCCTGGTTGTGTTCCTCTCCCCCTGGTTGTGTTCCTCTCCTCTGGTTGTGTTCCTCTCCCTGGTTGTGTTCCTCTCCCTGGTTCTGTTCCTCTCCCCTGGTTGTGTTCCTCTCCTCTGGTTGTGTTCCTCTCCTCTGTTCCTCTCTCTCCTCTGGTTGTGTCCTCTGGTTGTGTTCCTCTCCTCTGGTTGTGTTCCCTCTCCTCTGGTTGTGTTCCTCTCCCTCTGGTTGTGTTCCCTCTCCTCTGGTTGTGTTCCTCTCCTCTGGTTGTGTTCCTCTCCTCTGGTTGTGTTCCTCTCCTCTGGTTGTGTTTCCTCTCCTCTGGTTGTGTTCCTCTCCTCTGGTTGTGTTCCTCTCCTCTGGTTGTGTTCCTCTCCTCTGGTTGTGTTCCTCTCCTCCTCTCCTCTGGTTGTGTTCCCTCCTCTGGTTGTGTTCCTCTCCCTGGTTGTGTTCCTCTCCCTGGTTGTGTTCCTCTCCTCTGGTTGTGTTCCTCTCCTCTGGTTGTGTTCCCTCCTCTCCTCTGGTTGTGTCCCTCTCCTCTGGTTGTGTATCCCCTGGTTCTGTTCCTCTCCCCTGGTTGTGTGCCAGTGGGGAGACAAATCCGGCATGGCGCTGGTATCTACTATTATTACCAATTTAAGAAGGAAGTCTTTCTGGTGATTTAGTTCTAGGTTTGGAAAATGAATTTAAAATCAGGGGATTAAAAAACATAAGAAGTGTTATGTCCATCACAAGAGGAGTGACGCTAAGCTGTCTTTCAGGAAACCAAATAAAACTCACCAATTTAATGAGATCCGTCCTAAGCCTTAGCTGCCAAAAATATAATTAAAAACTTTCACACAGAGAGCAAGAATAATGCAAAGTGCCACTCCGTGACTGAGCTAATAGCAGGTCAGGACAGAACTACCAGGCTCAGCAAACACTGACTGAAGTTAGCTGAGCTTGTAGCTAGTAGCTAGTAAGGACAGAACCACCAGGCTCAGCAAACCCTGATTGATGTTCTACGTTCAGGATGCATGTTTTGGAGTATTTTTATTCTCTACAAGGCTTCCTTCTTTTCACTCTGTCATTTAGGTTCGTATTGTGGAGTAACTACAATGTTGTTGATGCATCCTCAGCTGTCGCCTATCACAGCCATTAAACTCTGTAACTTGTAAAGTCACCATTGGCTTCATGGTGGAATCCCTGAGCAGTTTCCTTCCTCTCTGGCAACTGAGTTAGGAGGTTCCTATATTGTTGTGCCTGTATCTTTGTGGTGTGTGTGTGTGTGTGTGTGTGTGTGTGTGTGTGTGTGTGTGTGTGTGTGTGTGTGTGTGTGTGTGTGTGTGTGTGTGTGTGTGTGTGTGTGTGTGTGTGTGTGTGTGTGTGTGTGTGTGTGTGTGTGTGTGTGTGTGCAGTACACGGTACTCACCATTTAAACAATCACTGACCAGCCCATACTGCACAGTACCCACCACTCAAACAATCACCGACCAGCCCATACTGCACAGTACTCACCATTTAAACAATCACCGACCAGCCCATACTGCACAGTACCCACCACTCAAACAATCACCGACCAGCCCATACTGCACAGTACTCACCATTTAAACAATCACCGACCAGCCCATACTGCACAGTACTCACCATTTAAACAATCACCGACCAGCCCATACTGCACAGTACTCACCAATTAAACAATCACTGACCAGCCCATACTGTACAGTACTCACCATTTAAACAATCACCGACCAGCCCATACTGCACAGTACTCACCATTTAAACAATCACCGACCAGCCCATACTGCACAGTACTCACCAATTAAACAATCACTGACCAGCCCATACTGTACAGTACTCACCATTTAAACAATCAGCGACCAGCCCATACTGCACAGTACTCACCATTTAAACAATCATTGACCAGCCCATACTGCACAGTACTCACCATTTAAACAATCACCGACCAGCCCATACTGCACAGTACTCACCAATTAACCACTTGAGTGATAGATGTGTAGAACATGAATGTCCAAGTAGAGATACTGGGGTGCAAAGGAGCAAAAAAACACATACTTATATGGGGATGAGGTAGTTGGGCGGGCTATTTACAGATGGGATATTTACAGGTGGGCTATTTACAGATGGGCTATGTACAGGTGGGCTATGTACAGGTGGGCTATGTACAGGTGGGCTATTTACAGGTGGGCTATGTACAGGTGGGCTATGTACAGGTGGGCTATGTACAGATGGGCTATGTACAGATGGGCTATGTACAGATGGGCTATGTACAGATGGGCTATGTACAGGTGGGCTATGTACAGATGGGCTATGTACAGATGGGCTATGTACAGGTGGGCTATGTACAGGTGGGCTATTTACAGATGGGCTATGTACAGATGGGCTATGTACAGATGGGCTATGTACAGGTGGGCTATGTACAGGTGGGCTATTTACAGATGGGCTATGTACAGATGGGCTATGTACAGGTGGGCTATGTACAGGTGGGCTATTTACAGATGGGCTACTTACAGATGGGCTATGTACAGGTGGGCTATGTACAGGTGGGCTATGTACAGGTGGGCTATTTACAGATGGGCTATGTACAGGTGGGCTATGTACAGATGGGCTATTTACAGCGGCACCTCAGTACCTCCAGGCTCTGATCAGGCCCTACACCCAAACAAGGGCACTGCGTTCATCCACCTCTGGCCTGCTCGCCTCCCTACCACTGAGGAAGTACAGTTCCCGCTCAGCCCAGTCAAAACTGTTCGCTGCTCTGGCCCCCCAATGGTGGAACAAACTCCCTCACGACGCCAGGACAGCGGAGTCAATCACCACCTTCCGGAGACACCTGAAACCCCACCTCTTCAAGGAATACCTAGGATAGGGTAAGTAATCCTTCTCACCCCCTAAAAGATTTAGATGCACTATTGTAAAGTGGCTGTTCCACTGGATGTCATAAGGTGTATGCACCAATTTGTACGTCGCTCTGGATAAGAGCGTCTGCTAAATGACTTAAATGTAAATGTAAATGTACAGGTGCAA